>NC_134698.1:7987872-8240372 GCF_050947455.1 Rhinoderma darwinii | reverse complement strand
TGCTGCCGGCCACAAAACAACTCGAACCCGAGCCCGCGGCCCGGGCAGCTTAAAGGGACCCGACGCCAAAACTCACATCTACTATACCCTGGTATCAGCCAGTCCTGTCACGGGAGAAGCAGGCTGTAGCGATCACCAATGGGATGATCGACAGGAAGTAATAGTCCCCCCCCATGGTCACTACCTTAGCTCAGATCTCCAGTTCTGGGGACCTTTGGAAACATTTACCTATTAGGTGTGAGGCAGCTGGGCTTATAAATTTACGGGAAACAGCGCCACTCCTGTCCACTGGCTGTGTCTGGTACTACAGTATTTAAGTGAATGGGTCTAAGCTGCAATACCACATACAGCCAGTGGACAGGAGTGATGCGGTTTCCTTCAAACAGAATTTTTGTAATCTCAGACGATCCCTTTAACCCTGCGTTCAGCATCTAGAATAGGGATTGGTCCCTTTAAATACCATTCAAAGGTAATGCGCTGATCTACAACCTGCTGTGTGGATTGGTAATGGAGGGCTGTAAAGTGCTGTTACTACCAGGGGGGTAATAATAGAGTATGGGATTAATGGGATATATTGTAGGTGAAGTATTATGGAGTCAGAGCGGGGGAGGGGTAATAAGCGACGGCACATCGGACCATGGACTAGATTTTGGTTATCGTATCGAACTCCAACCTAAGGTCTTTAAGAAATGGTAGACACTCTGCATGGGGGAGGGGTAAACAAGGGTGTGCGACAGGACTGGACCACCCCTCCCCCGCTCTACGGAAATAACATACACGTTAACTGATAACGATCTTCCCTTCTGTTATGGACAGATGTATCTCCTTATAGAAAGAATAGGATAAAAGATGGGGGGGGGGGGAATATAGTCTACAATAAATCAAGAGAAATAAACCCCCACCTTTGGAGCCTCATGAAGGAATAGATTAGGGAATTACTATTTATGCAATTGCCCAATGTAAACAGGTAGCAGTTCCATGTAGTGTTATAGGCTGTAGAGGAGTTTGGATAATAACCGGTTGAGAACTCTCCCCCGACTGCCCCCTTACTCTCCCCCGACTGCCCCCTTACTCTCCCCAGACTGCCCCCTTACTCTCCCCAGACTGCCCCCTTACTCTCCCCAGACTGCCCCCTTACTCTCCCCAGACTGCCCCCTTACTCTCCCCAGACTGCCCCCTTACTCTCCCCAGACTGCCCCCTTACTCTCCCCAGACTGCCCCCTTACTCTCCCCAGACTGCCCCCTTACGCTCCCCAGACTGCCCCCTTACTCTCCCCAGACTGCCCCCTTACTCTCCCCAGACTGCCCCCTTACTCTCCCCAGACTGCCCCCTTACTCTCCCCAGACTGCCCCCTTACTCTCCCCAGACTGCCCCCTTACTCTCCCCAGACTGCCCCCTTACTCTCCCCTTAGGACTAGTTCTCAGAGTATTTTGACACGGAAACCGCGTCACAAACCGCGCCAAAAAAACACAAAAGAGAAAATCGCCTCCCATTGATTTGAATGGGAGGTTAAAAGCGCTCGCGGGAAAAAGAAGCGACATGCCCTTTCTTCGGGCGTTTCCGTCTGACCTCCCATTGACAATGGGAGGCAGAAATAGAGTTTTTTGCCCGCGGTGCTCAATGGCCGCGGACGGGAAACGCAGTGAAAAATGCGGCCAATGTTCTGCCGGCAGGTCAAAATCTGCCTCAAAATTCCTCAAGGAATTTTGAGGCAGATTTTTCCACCTGCAAAAAACTCAGTGTGAACAGGGCCTTACTCTCCCCAACTGCCCCCTCCATAGTCTGGCTGGTTACCAGTCCCGGCCTACGTGGGTTCTCACACCTCTCCATACATCTCCGCTTGTTTCTATATATTTAGCTGTAGAGCGAGATATACAAGACATGGCAGCCGCCTCCTCCTGACACTGCCGTATCCTCCGCTGCTGGAATCCTCCCACTTAGTGAGGAATGTCAGGATCCCGAATATTAAAGTACAACTTGTGGACGGCTGAGCTGCGAGGTTCACGGCGGCCGCACCGCCACCCCATGCATTCTACAACTCGTGTTTACAATGGGTTGGGCCGGGCCCACGAGGCAGACAAATAAATGCCTGTTCTTGGGCATATCTTAAGCAAGCACATGACGGCTATTGTACTGGGCACAGACCACGCAGAAACAACACTGATACCATATAGTGATAATATATAGGAGGGGGGCGAGACGTGGACCACACAGTATAAAGACTTATGTTAGGGTAAAATGCTACAATTTAAAGGGTAACTCTACCCAAACTCCAATCGTTCCCTAACCGTCAGTTTATTCCCGGCTTACGTGTGCACTTATGGACCCGCACACCTTATACAACAGCCACTGTGGTCTATGAGAGGTTGTCACAGCTCCGCCCCCTCACCAACACCACTGAATAGTAATATATTATCAATAGACTTAATCCACTGATCTTTATTTAGCCTGCCATCTGAACTCGTAATTTGGGTAACATGTACCCGGTATACACGAATAGACGTATAGAGAAGAACTCCACCCAAAACTATTCTCTGTTTTCAAAGTCCACAGACGGGACATTTTAAAAGGTGGCCATAGTAGGAATAGTAATTTAGTTGACTTTTCTATATTGGACAAGGCAAATGTTGCCCGATAGGATTGTCTGGACTAGATGCATTGTAGCAAACCCTCAGCTATGAATCAGGGTTCTAGGAGTTTTCATGAGATAGATAGATAGATAGATAGATAGATAGATAGATAGATAGATAGATAGATAGATATGAGATAGATAGATATGAGATAGATAGATATGAGATAGATAGATATGAGATAGAGAGATAGATATGAGATAGAGAGATAGATATGAGATAGAGAGATAGATATGAGATAGAGAGATAGATATGAGATAGATAGATAGATATGAGATAGATAGATAGATATGAGATAGATAGATAGATATGAGATAGATAGATAGATATGAGATAGATATGAGATAGATAGATAGATAGAGATAGATAGATATGAGATAGATAGATAGATAGAGATAGATAGATATGAGATAGATAGATAGATAGATAGATAGATAGATAGATAGATAGATAGATAGATAGATAGATAGATAGATAGATAGATAGATAGATAGATAGATAGATATGAGATAGATAGATATGAGATAGATAGATAGATATGAGATAGATAGATAGATATGATAGATAGATAGATAGATAGATAGATAGATAGATAGATAGATAGATAGATAGATAGATAGATAGATAGATAGATAGATAGATAGATAGATAGATAGATAGATAGATAGATAGATAGATAGATAGATAGATAGATAGATAGAGATAGATAGATAGATAGATAGATATGAGATAGATAGATAGATAGATATGAGATAGATAGATATGAGATAGATAGATAGATAGATAGATAGATAGATAGATAGATAGATAGATAGATAGATATGAGAGAGATAGATGAGATCGATAGATATGAGATCGATAGATAAAGCAAGCAGGGTTCTTGAATATGGCAAAGAATTGAAAGTCTTTTGGAACTTTTTCTTATACAATGATTAAAGGAACCCTTTTTTATATATCCCATTAGGGAATTCTGAGAAAATCAAGGGGGGGGGCCCCTGTTCAAGATCCTCATATCTTGGAGAGCGTCTCTCACTCTGGAGGACCAGTCCGGGACTGCATTACATAGACATCTCATGGATTTCAATAGACAAGGTGTAATTCTTAATTTCCCCTGTGGGGGCGCTGCAGAGCCCCACAGATCACAGCTGATCGCTGGGGGACACTTCGTGATCAGCTTATTTACAAGGGACCCTTCTAAGGCCAGGATCACACACACACAGATTTGATGCCGTTTTTGGCTGTTTTTTGGACATAAAAGAAAGGAACCGCATCAGTCTGTTCTTTATACCTTTCCTTCCTCTCGGATCCACTTCTGGCTTTGATTAAAACAACGGAGCCAAAAACTGCATCAAAACGGTGTGTGTGATCCTGGCCTAAAGATCTTTTTACACGACCCGATACTGGCTGGAAGAACGAGCGCCGATCGATGATGCAGCTGGTCAATCGGCGCTCGTTTAGCTCTATTCCCGAGCAGCGACCATCGTATGGGGATAAACGATTGATACTACGATCATTCCTCCCCATACGTTTGCCTCACGTCAGCAGCACATCCAACAGGTAGATGTGCTGCCAACAAGCGACCATTTTTTTGCAGCATAAACGATCCGATCAATGATCGTTCTCTCGTACACCGGCTGATGACACAGGACAATGATTGGCAACGAGCCTTCACGTGAACGCTTATTCCCCCCCATCACTTAACAAGTAGAGATTGGCCAAAGTGGAGAACCCCTTTAAGTACGCATTACCGTTAAAAGCGGAAGTCCCCTTTAACTGGTCTAGAATAATAGAGAGACTCCTCTACAATCTGCTCATTATCTGCACTTTTCACTTAACGGACTGTACAGATGAAGATACAGAAAAAATGCTTGGCGGTATTCCCCGTGGACGTGTAGAGATGGCGAGGCACGCGAGTCTCGCTTCTGGCGGAATACTAGTAACTGGATGGCTGCAGTGACATCTGTCCCCCGAGGCCCCTGACAAGTTGGATGCAGAAGTCAGTAGTCAGCATCTCCGTCGCTGCTGACTGTTTTGGAAGAGGCGATCAAGTCAGAAACCACAAAACAAGTAGTCTTCTCCGAGAGATATCCGCGACTATAATAGAGCGACTGAAAGAGCGCCCCCCTTCTGCAACTCCCAGAAGCGCGCCACAAGGCTGCATATAGAAGCACCTCTGGAGTGAAATTCTTTTGAAGTATCTTATTACTTCGCTGAAGAGGCTGAAGTTACAGGTCGCTTGTTAGACCAGCTTCCCCATGACAAAACTTCTTAACCCCGGGCCTCACTGCAGCCATTATGAATCCAGCTGTCATTTTTATACCACAGGTAACAAATATAAAAGATGGGATCTGATTGGTTGCAGGTCCCTTCAATAACATTGAGCTTTCCGCACATGGGCAGGAAGTGTTGTCATGAGGGAATCGGCAGAGAAAAGTCTATATGTTGAACTGCTGAAAACTCGGGTCCAAAATCGCTGAACATTAAGGGCTTGTTCACACTGCGTTTGTTGGACGTGTATGTCGGGGCATTTTACGTATCAAAGCGTGACTAAATTATGCGTCGTGTCAATTCTTACCGCTTTTATTCCATTGAATCTAATGGGAGACAAAAAAAACTATGAAAATCAATGTCCTAAATCAATCAATACGGCCACTAGGGGGCACCTACAGGACACTATTATATAGGTTAATTATTGTGTTCAATTGCACCCTCTTTTTTCATTAAAGTGACAGGTGGGTGCTCAAAAATCCAGTGTACACAATATACAGATACGAACCAATCAGAAGTGGAAGAAGGGCTCATGTGACTCCCTTTAGGAGCTATGGGGGGCGAGTACGCACTTTGACGTGACTCTGGATTGGCTGAAACCGCTCCACCTGCCCCGTGACCTGTGATCACCCAGGAGCTCATCTCTAGAAGAGCATCTTGTGGACGTCCCCACAGAAAGGGGGTCACTGGTGGCAGATGGCCGTGTCCACTATTGTCCCGTTTCACAATGAACACGCATCATCCCCCGCCGGCCGTCCACCCCTCGTTCACACATGAATAGGTAAAAAAATCATCCCTATTCATGTCACTGAGGGAGGATCGTCCTGCCCGGGGCTCTGCAGCAGCTTTGGCCATATGGGGGGGTTGGACATATGGGGGGGGGGGGGAGGCAAATCAGCTTAGCCTACAAGTGACCACAACTGGCCTTGCCTGCAGCAGATGGCGCGCTGCTATTTAACGATCGGAAACGTAATACGCAGCACGCGCGCTGGACGCCTTGTTCCCTGCCGCACAGATGTACTTAACCCCTTGTGCAGCTGCTGCAGGTCGGCTGAGGCTAGACAGCTTATGTCAATCGCAAAACTGTACCGCCCGCAGCACGTTGCAGCGTCTACCTGAGCCGGTCCGGCAGCGCCGAGAATTTCCCGGGGTAATCATCTTATTATCTTCAAAATATGCGACCCGGACGGTCACCCAGCGATGGAGCGGTCATCGAGCTCAATGACCCCTGAAGGCGAGGGGGGGGGGGGGGGGGGGTCTGCAACGGAGCTTGATCCTTCTCAGCCAATCAGAGAAACGTGCTGCTTTTTAATAAATATGTTTTTTTTGTACCCCCCATAATAGGAGCATTTGGGACCCCTTCAGGTTAGACCTTCGCTGATCTACAGAATAAAGGGGCTTATGCACATTAAAGGCATCCATTGTATAGAAAGTTTAGGGTCAGCACCATATTCCATGAGCGGCACAAAGAAACCTTGGGGTCGTTGTCGATACCGAGGGGATTGCCGATTTGGCATTGTACAATAAAAAGTTCTGCAAAGTTCTAAGAAACTTTTTTAAGATCTCTGCTTGCTGTCAGGGAAGTGAGAAACCTTTACAGACCGAATACTGGTCACTGCTACAATTGTAGTAAAAACATCTAAAGCGGAACTGCTCTAAAACCATGAGGATTAATACCCAGCTTTCCCAGATTCCAGAATGGCAAGTTGACCTAATAATGCATTGATACGTATGAGTAAGCAGATTGGCTGTTCAGGACTGTAGGAAAGCGGAGTACTCGGCTACAGTCACTTTGGTACTTACCCACTGAGCTGAATGGATTTTTTTTCTACTTGAATTTTATGATTTGGAGGAATTTTTTTTTCTCTTTAGTTGTAAGCGGACAGGAATCTGGAGAAAGGTCAGCAGTCCTCCCCTGGTCTATGATATCAGAGTCCAAGTATGCCTGGAATACGTGAGGAGCGGACTAGATTGTCTCGAGCTGACGGCATTTCTGTACGCTCATCCCCCGGCAGCACCTCTGACACAGAGCATCATGGGAGATGCAGCCAAGGGGTCCATGGTGGACATGATGGAGGCGCTGGTTTCTACCATAGTCTAGAGGAAGGATCAGCAACCTACGGCACTCCAGCAGTTGTAAAACTACATTTCCCAGCATGCCCTGATAGCCGTTGGCTGGGGATCCCATGCCACGGGATGCTGGGAGTTGTAGTTTCACAACAGCTGGAGCATCGAAGGTTGATGACCCCTGGTCTTAGAGCTGGCCAGCTACTGGGAGACTGCAACTCCCAGCATGCCGTGACAGCCACAGGCTGGGAGTTGTAGTCTCAACTCACAGACTGCTGATCTATACAATAATGGAAAGAGGGGAAAAAATAAATGAAGAGCTTCCCCTTTAAATAAAAATAATCCACGTGTAAGTCCAGTCCTTGAGATGTCCCCTCCAGACGTTTCTAAGTTTTATCTGATTCTGGGAAAGCTGGGTGACAATCCATGCGAATACAAATTTACAATAACAGATAAGAGGCGTGGTCACCCAGCTTTCCCAGACTCCAGAATAGATAGGCAGGGGGCATCTATCATTATATAACCAGGCAGTTTTCTATTCAAGAGTGCGGGAAAGCCGGGTAACCCCTAACGTGGGCTGTGATGGCAGTGGGAAAATAAATATGGCTGCTGTTAGAGTGCCCATAGGGGTTGTCACTCAGCTTTCCTAGAACCCTGAATGGTACACTGGCCTAGTTATACACAACTTCATTTCCCATGTCACCTTCTTCTGAGCAGATCTGTCCATCAGGAGTCTGGGAAAGCGGTAGGAAAGACTTTTCCAATCTAAACCTTGTAAGTAGCAATACTGACGGTTTCCACAACGTCAGCTCCAGTTATTTGTCCAGACTCCTGATTTGGCAGCTGCGGGGAAGAGGCTGGGCACCAATTTTAACAGTATGACCAAAAGTTGGAGGGCTCCTTTACTTTCAGGTTACCCTTTGAACACTGCTGCACAACCTCGGGAAACTGTCAGTAAGTAGCGATGTCACAACCTGCAGTCAGAAGAAGTTATTACATGACGGGTGTTAATATGGAAAGTTACCGTAATAAGAGGATACTCCGGGTCTTGTAAGACCACAACTTATTATCACCAGATTATGAGAACTGTGAAGCCCCTTAAATATTCTTTCTGGTAAAGCCGGGTGGCAACCAATATGGCCGCTTTAAAGGATGACTAAACTTTTCAGATGTCTTAGTGACGTGTCAGAAGTTTTGATCGGTGAAGTGTAATTAAAAAGGTTTCAAAAAATTAGAATAAACGATGATGTATTAAAAAATGCATATCCTTGATAAAACCTGCTTGCTGTCAGTGAATGGAAACATTTTGTTTACATACAGAGGCTGAAACTCTAGGCAAAGCTTAGGCTAGGGCTTTGGTCGCGCAACATGAAGATTGCATGTTATAGATGTGAATGTGGCCGGGGAACGACACGCGACACGACAGTCGCAAAACAATTCAAACCTTCCGGGGCAGATCGCACGTGACTTTGCCTGCATAGACTGTAGCGGAAGTCGCGTACGACTCATCCGTGACACGTCCGCGATCTCTCTTTTTTGGGATGTCTTTCGCAACCAAATCGCAACGTAGCCCTAGCCTTACATGTCACACGGCTGAGGTTTTGCTACAAATTGTATCCACCCTAGTGAATTAAACACCTCAGCAGCACAAATCTCTCCTGTTCTGTTACATTTTCCCTGCACTGATACATTGTAACAAAGTATCAGTCTGAAGGATGTTCAGCTCACAGAGGACTGTCTAGTCTTATGTCTGTACAGGGTTTTCAGCCTCTGGATGTATACACGTTCCAATCCCGTACAGCAAGCAGAGATCTTGAAAATGGTGTGGAATTGCAACACAAGGTAGATTAAAAAGGTGCAGAACGTATTATTGGTTTACATGAACCCTGTCATTGACTCTGACTGCGTGTTGTGGTCCGCTGTTTTGTTGCATGGGACTTCTGGTGTCGGAGTAGTAGAACGCTTGACTTTGTCATCCCAGCTATGTCAGCCCGTGGCGGTTCTGTTCAGAAAACTGAGCGTTCAGCATTCCCTACGGCAGGCTGCTCACAGTATTGACAGGACGTGTGCTGAGCGGCCGTGACATGAAATATTTGCTCTTCCTTGAAAGAGACAGGTCCCTAGAGGTGGTCTGGAGACGGGAGGAGGGGGGCTATGCTGGGAACTGAGCAGACATGGAAGCATTAGTGAATCCGCCGTGTCATTAAGGGGACGCAGCTCTAGGAATACCGCCGTTTCGGAATACTAAGGTAACCGTCCTCCATCCCGATCCTATAGGGTTATCCCCTCCGAGATCCCATTACATCTTTACTCCCTTATTTCATGCACATCCAGCAATGTCAAACACTCTCCTGCCCAGGCTGGGATTTCTGCTCATCCAGAGCCTCCTGGTTCATTCATACTGATATACAGTGAAGCTTGGTATTTACACAGGCAGAGCAGTAGAAAGCAAGAGGATCAAGTCCGGCATAACAATCCAGACTTATATGCTCTTTAGGCTCTTAGGAAAGTCAGGTGACATTTCCAATGAACATGGAAATGGCTATTAATAAGTGTCGGTCTGTACTGCAGGTCTAGCATTGTATTCATGAACTAGAACGCTCAGGATGAACAGATAAATGGTGAATGGAATACAAGTCTGCACGGTTATACACAGAATAGTAGGAGAGTAGGGGGAACAGGGGACATATCGGTGTATAACAGTGCAGACTTGTATACCATTAACCATTTATCTGCTCATCCTGAGCCCCCTGGTTCATGAATGTAATACGGAAACTGCAGTACAGACTGACACACAGGCAGAGTAGAGCAAACAGGGGCGATATAACTGCCTGTGTGTCAGTCTGCACTGCAGTTTCCGTATTACATTCATGAACCAGGAGGCTCAGGATGAACATTGTCAATGGTCTTGTTAGTGCACAGAACTGTAAGGGGAGACAAAAGAAAGATTATTATGGGAATACGAACGCCGTCATGACCGCTGTCGTCTATGGGACTTCTGGTCGAGTCCATTAGATATTAGAACGGTCGGATTTGAACGTCAGCTTCTCGCACTAGTTGGAATGATTGTCACTTCGGGCTAAGACGGAGAGAAATCCGGGGCCAGGACACAAATAACTTATTATAAATAGATATCTGAATGTGTTGATTGAATTATCCGCCAACGCTCAGCGACACCTCGCGGTCTATGTCACGGAGCAGGACCTGGTGCTCATCTGACTGGATAACCCACCGCCGGTTCTGATATCATACCTACTGCATATATCAAAGTAAAAAAAAAAAAAACAGTCATCCTCTTATTCTCTGGGGTTTTATTCAGCCACTTCTTAGCCATATCTGTTTCTGGGAAAGCTGGGTGACAGCCAATATGGCCGCCATTATCCTATTGGGTTTGTCACCCACTAGTAATACTGTAAACGAGTAGTTTATTATTGGACAAGTAGAAGAGAAAGGACAGGGCAAGAGCAAATTTACTCTCAATTTGCACAAGCAAAGCTTCAGTGCAAAGCATGGGGGACAGTGTAGCAGCCAGAATCTCAGATGAGGCAGAAAAATGGATGCAGACCACTTCAGACTTCCAAAAAACAAAGCAACTAAGCTGCAGTCACTAATCCGAACGGTTCCCTAAAGAACAAGAGCTAAAAGACAGAAATGCTTTACACTGCAGCTTTGCTCCAACTGCGGTGTATAACCACAAGCTCGACAGAACATCAGTTCGTGGAGATAATGATTAGAAACTACCAGCTCCTCTGATTGGCAAGCCTCAGAATCAATAGCTACATGCTCTTGCCATGCTCCCGGGCAGTGCCCGCTGACCTCTGCTACATAAGACCAAATGTGGCGATTCTTGTCGACCAAAGACCCCATTGAGAATGTCTGCCTAACAATACAGTGCTGGACCACCTTTCTCATCAGGATCGTGGAAAAGCTGGGTGCCAACAGCAGTGTGAGTTGTAATAGTGGCCATATTGGTTGTATACCCAGCTTTCCCAGAAACAGATATTAAAACTGCTGAAAGGAATCGCTAACCTTCAAAGAAGAACGACTCCGGGTACTATATACTGGGGATTTTCTTGTAGGGGCAAATGTTATCTGTCCAATCACATCGCTGGTCGACCAGTAGTAGCCTGAATATGTTTGGTTGTTGCTTAGCAACAGAAGAAGCGGCCCGTGGGTGACCACTCAGGCTCTAATGGTGACCAGACGTTGTCACATTCTCATAGAGAAGAACCACGAAGAGCAAGATGGAGGTTAATGGCGAGAACGTAATAATACTATGATATCGGAGCGGAGTTTCCCTTTAAGAATACAAAGGAATTATGAAGACGAGCGGCCGAGATTATTATAACATGAAGACAGAAGCCGAGACCAGGAAGAGGAGCGGCCCAGGAGGAAACCATGGAGCAGTGAAGGTAGGAAGCAGCGTGCCACGGCCGGGGTCACCAGCTCCACCCGTATAAAGAGGGCGAATATGAGAATCAGATCCTGCCAGGGTGTCGTCATACCCGCTCTGCCCTGGATTTACCCGGCACTACCTCCCCAGACACACCCCACATTCACTTATTCTCTGATTTCAAAGCCGCAACAGAGACGTTGGGCGATCGGATCTGATCTCACAACCACAACACGGCACCTCCACATATATGTCAGGCATGAAGAGCAATTCCCTAATGTACATTTACTAAAGGAACGGCTACGTGTAAAGGTCGGAGCGCTTCCCCAATGATGGCATGAAGAGCAATTCCCTAATATATGGACTGGAGTCACTGCGGGCGACATCCTCTTATATATCAGAGAATTGCATAAATGGCGATTCCATAATACAGACTTTGTGGAATGATGTATTAAAGGGGTATTCCGGTTACAAGTTACCCCCTCTCCGTAGGGTATGGGTTAACTTGCTGATCGGTGGGTGTCCGACTTGGGGTTTGGGCAACTTCGTAAACGGTGGAGGTCCGAGCTGCTGGACACCTACCGATCAGCAAGTTATCCCTTACCCTACGGACAGGGGATAACTTGTTGTAACCGGAATACCCCTTTATATATATTTGGGAATTGCTTAAGCAACAACTCCCTATTCTAGATCTATTACTGGAATTGAAACTTTACAAGAAGGACTGATAGATTGATGAGAGGTTGTCATCCTCTACATATATTAGAAAACTGCATAAATAACAATTCCTAGACAGATGTAATATTATAATGCAGATTCTCACATAAAACAGCAAACACAGGCCATCATAAAACAGCCCTGTGAGGATCTGACTGGCGCGGGATGTGAATTGTGATGAAGATATATTGGGCGGTTGCTATTTAGGCAGTTTCCTAATACATAACTGTAGGTTACATTACACAACGCGTCCCTCCCCCTCCCACACCGGGTCATCATTCAGGCCGGTGTTAGATATTCAATGTCACCTGTGACCCCCGACGCTGCTACATGAGAGTCGTCCTCTACAGGCTTCACAGCAATACCACCGGGTGGGTTGGCACTGCCCATAGACGTTGCCGATTTTATGTAAAACAAAGCTGGCTAATTGTATAATAAAATTTTCAGCAACTTTCTAATATGCTGTGTGTTTCAATTCCTGACCTAGTTCAAAATCTCTACTTGCCGTCAGTGAATGGAAACATTATTTACATTCATAACCAACTGAAACGGGTGCAAGGCTCGTTACAGTGTCTCAGCGCTCTTTTGTTACAAGCCTGTGTGTTGGTTGGTTGTGATCAGGACAGGTTGTCAGTCCCCAGGTGAAAGTAACTGCAAGCAGAGTTCTTGAGATTGGTGAAAATTTGATATTAAAAAGTTGCAGAACTTTTCATTATACGCGGATTACGTTCCATTTGCATAAAAGTGGAAAATTCCTTTAAATGTTCTCTCAATGTATGTGCACAATTCCTCCCTGGCTGCAATGATCTCGCCCCTCTACAGTACACCACACGCCCTCTGAATCACCCAGAAATTCTCTCACCGCTAAGATATGTCAGGACGGACAAGATTGCCCCACGTCTGGGCCCAGAATGAACCTCAGTGACTAAGAAGTCATGTATGAGGAATGCCAACCGTGTCTCTGCCCTCTATGTAGCCAAAAATCGAAGGGCAAAGCAAAATCCAGGAGCCAATGCACCCAGACAACCAAAAAGATCTAACTGGCCCCTTACCCGATTATTGCTACTAAAAGTGAATTATGGGTGGCACAAAACCATCCCATGATCCTTCAGTCAGGGCGGCGCTTATATAAACACAAAGTAGACTGGACTCCCAACTCCAATCAGTTGCCACAAAAGGGGTCATGTGACGGCTCTTTCCATCTGTGTCGCCTCATTCAAAAAAATACATATCATTTGTAGTCTGTAACCATGGAGACACATAGGTCTGCATAGGAGCTGTATACGCAAAACGGTAGGATATTTTTGATTGAGACTAGTTACCAGGATGCTATATTTTTAAATGGTCTGAAGCCCGTGGCCGTCACTACATGCGGAGAGGAGTAGTCTCCACAGAGCCCCCTATGCCACCAACATAAGACACCCCTCAAACCAGGTGCCAGCAGATAGCGCCCACATCCACTCGGGTGCCAATAGACTGTTACTCCCACTACAGAACCCCAAATAAGATCCATCGCCCATTTAACACCAAGAAAGACCCTCCAACAACCACCAAATAGAATCCCCAATAACCCAGGTGCCAACAAGGACCCCAACATTCAACCCACATAACACAACCCAAAGAACGAGCTGGAACCTTCACCAGGATGCCAACAGTCTATCACTTCACTAGGTGTCACCCATATAGTGCCCACCTCCCAGGCACGGTGCCACAGAGGTCTGGCCGGTCATCCTGGGTGCCACCTACTAAGGGATCAACACTTAATGCCACCGAAGTGCCCGGCTTCCAGTCTGGGTGTCACCAACAAAGAGTCCACCACATAAGTGAGGAGACACCAGCATAGAGCCGATCACTCACCCTGGGGTCACCATCACAAAGCCCCCTCAGGACCATGTACAGAGACCCCACCAAAACTTCTTCCCACCCGCAGCAGCGCCCCCTCCTGGCCGTGTTCAGTTAAGTGTCAGGCAGGCCAGCTCGCCCTCAGCGCCCGGGCACTACTCACCCTTGGACGTCATGTTGTCCCCAGTGTCACAGAGTCGCTGTGCGGTTTGGCTGCTCCACGCTTAATCCAGGCCAGAGCCGGGCACTTGAGTACGGTAGTAGTCCCAGAGGAGCATGTCCTTTATCGGCCACTTCAGGCCGAGACGCAGCGCTCATCTCCTGGAGCCGTCGTCCACCCCGGTCATTCCTATCACTTCAGCACCGGACACCGAATACACACTCCCGGCTCCGGAGCTCCCCCCGCTCGGCTCGACTCAATCCAACTACTCAGCGACCGCCGAACGGCATGACGGGACCTGTAGTCTGCACCTCAGACACTCCGGTCATGTGACGAGGTATCAGAGCCACGCCCCTTGACACTTGTTCTGTTGTCCCTCACATCCAGAGCGTTTACTGCGAGACTGAAACTACTCCCTGAGTGATGTAACCTGGAGACAGGAGAACTATCACCCCCAGCATAGAGATCTTCATAACAACTATCACCCCCAACACACAAAGATCTTCATAACTATCACCCCCAGCATAGAGATCTTCATAACAACTATCACCCCCAACACACAAAGATCTTCATAACTATCACCCCCAGCATAGAGATCTTCATAACAACTATCACCCCCAACTGCCAGATATCTTCATAAGAACTATAACTCCCAGCATACCAGAGATCATCATAAGAACTATCACTCACAGCATACCAGAGATCATCATAAGAACTATCACTCCCAGCATACCAGAGATCATCATAAGAACTATAACTCCCAGCATTCAGAGATCTTCATTAGAACTATAACTCCCAGCATGCCAAAGCTCTTCACAAGAACTATAACTCCCAGCATACCAAAGATCTTCATAAGAACTATAACTCCCAGCATACCAAAGATCTTCATAAGAACTATAACTCCCAGCATACCAAAGATCTTCACAAGAACTATAACTCCCAGCATACCAAAGATCTTCATAAGAACTATAACTCCCAGCATACCAAAGATCTTCATAAGAACTATAACTCCCAGCATACAGAAATCTTTATAACAACTATAACTCCCAGCATACCAGAGCTTTTCAATAAGAACTATAACTCCCAGCACACAGAGATCTTCATAAGAACTATCACCCCCAGCATACACAGATCTTCATAAGAACTATCACCCCCAGCATACACAGATCTTCATAAGAACTATCACCCCCAGCATACACAGATCTGCATAAGAATTCTAATTCCCAGCATACCAGAGATCTTCATAAGAACGACAACTCCCAGTATACCTGAAACCTTTATAAGAACTATCACTCCCAGCATACAGAGATCTTCATAAGGACTATAACTCCCAGCATTCAGAGATCTTCAATAAGAAATAAATATCCAGAATGCCACAGCTCGTGATAAGAAGTATAACTCCCAGTATGCCGGATCTCCTCAGTAATAATTATAAGGAAACCACAAGCAGCAGTGAAGGGGTCGGGGTCCTTGGGGAGGACAGGATCTGGTTTGGACGCTCAGGGGGATTCCTTGGGAGACGACCACACGGGTCTTCACTAAATACTTTTCTGGTAATGTAGAATTCTCCGTCTCCCAGGACAGGACTGACCTATCTCTGCTCCGTGTCCTCATCACTACACGTCTGCTGTTTTGCTTGTTCTCCTTGATTTCTGGAGGCCCGCGGGGTGAGCGGCTGACACGGGTCCAGCGCTGACAACTAGTCAATAATCTGCGGACAGCACAGGAGACGTGTAAGGAATTCAGCTGTGAGCGGCGAGTCCATCCACACCTCACTCCGCGCTGCCAGGATCAGCTCTGCCCCGGGCGTTGTACATTAAAACACCTTCATGGGGGTCTCTAGTATGGACAACCCCTGTTCAGGGGGCACCAGCAAACCGCTTTTGGGGGGGTCCTGCTCTAGAGATGAAAGGGTCACCCATGTAATGCAAGGACCACTGTGCGGTGGCCAATAGAGGGGTCCCAATCAGGGACGGGTTGTCAAAAGTGGACAACCAAGAGCATTTGGACCTAAAATACCCAAATCGCCTTGAGACATCCTGCTCTGTAAAGCAAGATCTCACCCAGCTTCGCCTTTCAGGAGCCTGAGAAAGCAGTGACGACCAACATGGCTAACATTACGGACTGGAATGAGTCAGACCGGAATGAGTAGTTCTCTCTGTGGAGGACTGCAGGCATACAGTATGTGCATTACGTAGGCATCTATCGATTTCAATGGGCACCATGTAATACATCATTTTTCCTACAGCCGATTGGTCAGTGGCCAAGTAGTTCTGCAGGCAACAATTGGTCATGGGGGGGGGGGGGGGTCCCAGCAGGCAGCAGGACCTGCCTGGATCCATTAGTCGCAGGAAGCTCTGCCTAAAGACATGAAGACAACCCTTGTTTATAATTCCTATTAGCGCATACGGACGTAACAGATTGGGGTCCCCACTCTAGGGTCCCCTCTCTAGGCGCTCTGGCAGATACGAGCCATCCATGTATTACATGGACAGCCATTCATCTGAATGGCCGTCATGTAATACTACATTTTCCCTGCAGTGGGCGCTGTAGGGGGAAATGTCTAGATGGCCAAGGCTTCCAAATCAGCAGGTTGCCAGAGGTATCGAGAGCCAGAAAGGGGGCAGTGTAATAAAATAGGACCCCCTTTTCTCATACGCGTCTGCTGGCCCTATCACTTGGTGGCAGGATGTATCTCCAGACTTCTTCCCTGAATAACACCGGTTGACAACTGCGAGAAAAGCGGTCCTAAATCATGACGAAAGATGAAACCAGAATCCTGGCGTACAGTCATTCAAAGCCGCGGGGGAAGTGAAGACGACCAAGACGAAAATTGGGAGGTCGGAAGATCAGAATGCACACAGCTAGAAAGAGTCCACCTATACCAGATCAACGACAAAATATTGTGGGGGGCCCTCTCCTTTTATAGATAAGGGGCCCCTCCAAAAGAAAGGAAAAAGAATAAATGTATTTCCATGCCCGCCATTTTATCTATTTTTTCTTATACCAGAATACATCCATACAATGGCAAAAAATTCCATACAGTCCCACAAAATAGTGACAAGCGGTGCTCAAATAATACCGCCATACGTTATTCCAAAAATATTAGCACATACCATGGAGTACCCACATAATACCTCCATAGTGCCAGTATAATAGCCAAATAATGTGCAGTATAAAAATAATACTCCCATAAAGTGCCCACGTAGCTGTAGATCAATGCCCAACAGTCCAGTGCTGCATAATACTAGGTGGCTGTCGGGATTTTTATTTTACGTTAATGAAGGGGTTAATGGTAACGTTCCTGGCGGTCTAGAGCAGTAAAGCGGTAATGGTGACTTCCCTGGTGGTCTAGGGTAGTGAAGAGGTTAATTGATTCAAGGGTAGTGACAGGGGTTAACAGTTAAATACCTATTAGTCTGTTAGTGAAGGGGTTAATGGTAACATTCCTTGTGGAGAAGGGATTTAGAGTCATCTCTGTTGGTCTAAGGCAATGCAGTGTTCACATCCATTAATATCCTTGGTGGCCCGGTACGCTTTAAGGGGTTCTCCACTACCGGACAACTGATGAACTATCCACCGGATAGGTCATCAGTATATGATCTGTGGGGGTCCGACACCCAGACCCCACACAGATCAGCTGCCACCGGGCATTGGACGTCCATGCTGGAAGCAGATGGCTCCGGTCACGGAATAATGGCAGAGCTGCAGTTCGGCCGCTATGCGATATACAGAGGCAACTGCTTCCGGCTAAGTAGATTGCATACTGTGCAATGACATCCGGTGCCCGCAGGCAGCCAGAGCAGCTGATCGGTGCGGGGTCTGGGTGTTGGAGACCCCCCCCCCCATATCATATACTGATGCTCTTTCCAGTGTAAAGGTCATCAGTTGTCCGGTAGTGGACAACCCCCTTAAGGAGTTATATAAACATCCCTGGTGGTCTAGGGGAGTGAAGGGGTTAATGTTAACAAGGTTGTCTGGGATTACAATATTGATGCCTATTGTTAGGCTGGGCCATCAATATGAGATGGTCAGGGGTCCGACTCCCTGCATCCCCGCCGATCAACTCTGTGAAGTGGCCACGTCGCTCGGGTGAGCGTTGCGGCCTCTTTATTGTATACACAGCTCCGTACACCTGCACGCCATATATTTAGTAGCGGCTGTGCTGGGTATTGTCATTGTGGGACAAAGCTGCGATACCCAGCACAGACTTAACAAACTGTACGGCATGTAAGTGTACGGAGCAGTGTAGACAATGAAGAGGCCGTAGCTGAATGCAGAGGTGCAGAATAGGCCATCAATATTGTAATCCTAAAAAAGTGTCAGTGAAATAGTTAATTATTAAATCTCTGATGGTCTATCCCTGGTGGTCTAGGGCAATGAGGGGGATTACAAATTAAATCCCTAATGGTCTACAGGAGTGAAAGGGCTAATTGCTAAATTCCTTGTGGACTACGGTAGTGAATGGGTTAATGTTTACATCCCCGGTGGTCTAGGGCCGTTAAGGTGTTAATTGTAAAGTCCCTGGTGGTCTAGGGGTTAAGTACTTGGTGTTCATTCTTCTGAAGTTGGCGGTAGGGCGGAATATTTTGTCACTCCCCTGTCAGGTTACTGCTACGGGTCCATCTTCTGTGCCCATCGTAAACAGGGGCCCTGGACAACTGTCCCCCTAACACTGGCCCTAGTTAATAAACAAGTGCAGGCAATAGAGGAGGAGGGCCCAGTTTTGATTCTTGCTATGGCACCCCCCTGCTCAATGTACTCTACTAGCTATACTGGTACCAATGTAAACTGAAATAGATATACATTGAGGAGATTGTGAGCTGAGGGGATAGGGCCGGGTTCACACCTGTGTCAGTGTTTCCGTTGTTCTTCTCCGTCAGTGGAGCAAAATACCGGAAGCGCCACCATCTGCACCCAACGGAACCCATTGACTTTAATGGATTCCGTCGGGTTTCCGTCATGGTGTCTATGGTTTAACCAGTATTTTACTGTGTGAATCTTACATAGACCCTAAAGCTGTACTAAAGTTAAATATACATATATATAGTATTTATTTTATTCCTTTTATTTGTATTATTTTTATTACAATTTTTTATGTCAATTTAATTTTATGGGCCTGCTTCATGTAAATCTAAAAATGTAAAAACATGTTGTGCATTCCATTTTTGACCAAATATTTTTGTGTTTCTAAATCCGCCGATAAATCGAAATTCATAAAATGCATTCTTAAATAATTGTTTTTGGAAAATCAAAGTATAACCAGGTAAAACAGAGGACTGCGTGCCGCTTTTTCTTCGGATGATGATTATCTTACCTCTCTTGGACGCGATCCTCTGTAGAAGATTAGATTCGATTCCCATAAATAATAAACTACGGTTGGAAATGGTCAGGTTTCCTTTAGCGTTCACGTCGCGCCAACTAACTACATATAGAGGCCTCGTGCTATTATATGGGAGCGCATTACATAAGGAATTAAAACACGGGCAAATATCTGGGACATATATCCGAGCCTTGAGGGAGCAGAGATCCTGTGAATCGTAAGTGAATCCGGAATAACGTGTTACTTGTAATTCTACTCCCGTGACATCACTCAAAGGCATCACATAGTGTCATGTATTCAATAAACCTGCCCGTACATTATGTTACTGCTACTAGTAACAGATTGTCCGCTATGCACTCTGAATATATGTAGTACACGGGCACAATCCGGTGACACAATCAAATTGGCACAATCTTATTGTGCCCAAAAAAAAAAAAGTGTGCCAGTCTGAAAAAGTAAAATTAGGGGGTGTGGGTCAGACACAAAACTCATCGGTCACGTGCCACTGTAGCCAATTCCTGGCCTCAGCGGTGCTGCTGCTATAAACAACACGTAACCAAGGGGGCCAGCGATTGGCTGCAGCGGCACGTGACCTATCAACGGCACATGACCGCTGCGAAGCTTCTGGGGCCGGAGTCTTGGTGAACAGGGTCTCAGTGCTGGAGCAGGGGGCACTTCGGGGGGGGGGGGGGGGGTGAGTATCTGCTAGTTCATTATTTTACACCATTCCTTGCCCCGCTGCCGATTTTGAAATGTCCTGGTTAACCCATTTAGTTTCCCCTGCAGTGGTAGGTTATGTCCCTGGTGGTCTCGGACAGTGAAGAGATTGATGGTAACATCCCTGGTGGTCTAGGGTAGTGTAGTGAAAGGGTTAACTCTTTGCGCTGAATGCTGCTTGCTTTTGCTCCTTCATCTGTTATTGTAGACTGCTCAGACACAGATATTGTATCATCAGCTATCAGCCAATCAGAGAACAGCTCAGACTATCATAGAGGCTTTGCGATTGGCTGACTGGGATGATGCAGTGTAATCTATGAAAGACGAGTGTGAGTGGAGGAGAGAAGCAGGATAGTTGTTTAGAAACCTCCGAAGGCCTAGTGGGCCCCTGCCCCCCTCTGGGCACTTGTGCAGCTGAACAGATGGCACAGGCTGCATGTCCCCCCCGGGGGTATAAGAACTCCCAAGAAATTATGTCACATTTTGAATTTACCATAATCATAATCTCAATTTCTCCATTCAAACAAAGACTGGAACTACACAGTCGAGTCCCATTATTATGACCACCACTAATATCCTGAGTGACCGGCGTGTGCAGCACGGACAGCAGTGGACGGGCTGGGGGTGATCAATAAGGTGCTGGTCGGTGGTCTCATATCTGGTGCCTCGCTGACTGCAGAACATCCCACATTTGCTGGAGAAATTCTGTAGATATAACGTGTTACATAAAACGAACAAGATGGTTGAGGAGGTCCCACAGATGCTGAATTGGGTTCAAGTCTGGAGAATTAGGGGGCCAGGGAAGTACTTGGAGGTCTCGGTCGTGCTCTTCCTGTCGGGCATTTATAGTCGTGTGACATGTCGCATTGTCTTGCTGGAAGATTCCCTCTGCCCCAGGGAAGACAATCAGCATGTATGGTGGATGTGATCTGTAACGATGGATTCATACCCTAATCACTTCAGAGCCTCCACATGGATGAGTGGCCCAGAGAATGCCAGGAAATAATCCCCCGACAATAACGCTGCCGCCACCGGCTCGTGTTCTTCCAGCAATGACTGCCGGGTGTTTGTTCCCTGATGTTTCTCGCCCGACACGCCGACGTCCATCCGTTCCATGAAGCAGAAAACGGGACTCATCAGAGGAGACAACCCTTTACCAATTACCGGTGGTCCAATCCCGATACTGCTGTGCAAATTGAAGCCTTTTTCTGTAATGCCTCTTTGTTACATAGGAGCAGTGACCATCCGTCGGCTTCGGACCCCCATACGCAGTCGGGTTAGCTGAACTGTTGTATTAGACACACGTCTGGTCGCCCCCTGGTTGATTTTCCCGGTGAGCTGCTCCACTGTAGCGTGTCGTTCGTCCCTCGCACACCTTCGTAGCCAACGTTCACCTCTCACATAAATGGCACGTGGTGCTCTGCAGTTTCCACCTCGGTTATTCCCAATGGTGCCATTTGTCCACTCACGATACACTGTCACCACAGCAGCACGCGAACAGTTCACAAACTGCGCTGTGTGAGAAATACCTCCACTCTGGGCCCGACAGCCAATAATCATCCCAGTGCTGATAAATCTCCCCTTTAACCCATGAGAACAACGAGTGATATGTGATCAGACAGCCGAGCGCACACCTTATATACCCACCAAGCCAGCGCACCACAAATCAATGCCTTCATGGGTTACGCGCTGCCGATGTTGAAAGTAGGAGGTGGTCATAATAATGGGACTCGACCGTGTATAAACACTCTGCAGGAGATAATGGAGGACTTTGACACAAAACTCTGTAAAAATAACATCAAGGTTCGAGGCCATCCTGAATCCTGCTGGAAATTTTTTTCTTAGGACTTTGCATTGTGCTTTTCCTCTATTATTCCTCCTGGAAATGCATGAATAAATTGACAACTGGGCGTTACCATTCCTTGTCAAAGGGATGTGTCCCTATACACTCTGAGACTGTCCGATCAGTGCTCACTATGGAAGACTGTGTAGGGGCTATAGACAAGGAGAATTGTAACGCCCAGTTGTTAATTTATTCATACATTTCCAGGCAGAATAACAGAGGAGCAACACAACGCAGAGTCCTAAAAAAATATGCTTCAGAATTGTTATTTCAGCTCTCTGTACTGTCCTGACAGGGTGTAGGGTAAAGCTGTGTGGCAGCAGTCAGCCCATGCCATTCCTCCATCTCAGCCGGCGTTATGGGTGGGGGACTCATTTAAACTGGATAGTCTGGCTTCCACAGGACCAATGACAAAATCTGGATGGAGGACAACTAATAGGAAAATTTAAGATTTCAATAATGCAACACCAGACAGTCCCGGTCCTGCTCATACGACGCTCGTACTATATGGTGATGGATTATCGCAATGTGGCTATATGCGAGCTGTGGATATTGGACAAAGAATTGAGCCTGTTGGTTCCCTTGGATGTAAACACAGACACGTCCCGGTATCGTATTTACTGCCTGGTTTAGTACAGGATACAATTACAGGCTTTGTTTTTGGCTGCCAGACATCCATTGTTACCCTGAGCAGTAACATAGCCGCAGAGGAGAGTCCAGATACGTGCAGCCATCTGACATCACGCTCCACCGTGTATAGTATACCAGACGGAGTGTTTCCATAAAATATACTAGCAAGAGAGCGTCCCAATGAACAGTACCAGTCAGAATATGCACTCACTAGCAGTGCCTGTCAAGGAATACACGCACCACAGTGTCAGCCAGAGTGCCCCTATATACAATGCCAGCCTGAGTTTGAGATTTCCTCCATATACAGTGCCAGATAAAGTACTCCTATACACAGTGTCAACCAGAAAAGGCACCATACACAATGCCAGACAGTGTCCCCATTACTAGAACTAGCCATGGAGTGTTTCTATAAACAGTATCACACAGAAAGTGGCCCCTTACACAGTGTTAGTCAGAGAGCCTCTTCATAAACAATGAAAAATCTGAGTTTGACATTTCCTCTATATGCAGTGCCAGGTAGAATACTTCTATACACAGTGTCAGACAGTGTCCCTATTAACAATACTAGCCAGAGAGTGTCCCCATAAACACTACCAGCCAGAGAGTGCTGCCCATTAGGAGTGACAGCCGTCCCATACACAGTGTCAGCCAGAGTGTGTTCTTATAAATAATGCCAGCCTGAGTTTGAGATTGGCCCCTTACACAGGGTCAGATAGAGTAGGCCTATACAGTTCTGGACAAAAGTTTTGAAACGGACACAAATTTTGGTTTTCACTAAGTCTGCTGCTTCGGTTTTTATAGTGGCAATTTACATTAACTCTAGATTGTTATGATTGTTATAATTAATTGCAAAGTCATTCCTTGCCATGAAAATGAACTTAATCACAAAACCCCCATTTCTACTGCATTTCAGCCCTGCCACAAAATGACCTGTTAACATAATTTCAGTGATCTTCTCGTTAGCTCAGGAGAAAGTGTTAATGAGGACAAGGCGGCTGATCTCACTCTGTCATGCTAAATGAATTATAAGAGCAGACTGGTTGCTTTAAAAGGGGGAAGGTGCTTGAAATCATTGTCTTCTTCTGTTAACCGTGGTTACCTCCAAGGAAACACATGCAGTCATCATTGCTTTGCATCAAAAATGCTTTACAGGCAAGGACATTGCTGCTTGTAAGATTGCCCCTAAATCAAACATTTATCGGATCATTAAGAGCTTCAAGGAGAGAGGTTCAATTGCTGTGAAGAAGACTCCAGGCCCCCGAAGAAAGTCCAGCAAGTGCCCAGACGTCTCCTAAAGAGGATTCAGCTACGGGATCGGTTCAACACCAGTAAAGAGCTTGCTCAGGAATGACAGCAGGCAGGTGTCAGTGCATCTGCACTTATTGTGAAGCAAAAGCGTTTGGAGGCTGGCCTGGTGTCTCTCCAAGAAAAACATCAAGGACAGACCGGGGTAAAGTTATTTTCTCTGATGAAGCCCCCTTCAAGCTGTTTGGGACATCTGGAGGAATGATTGTCTGGAAAAGAAAAGGTGAGAGCTACCAAGAGTCTTGTGTGATGCCAACCGTAAAGCATCCTGAGACCATTCACGTGTGGGGTTGCTTTTCATCCAAGGGACTCAAGTCTATGGGGATCCGTGAAAACAGAAACCCGCACGGGGGCAACTTGGACGTGAAAATCTGGCCTTAATCTAAAAACACTGAAGCAGCAAACTTTGTGAAAACCAAAATTTGTGTCAATCCCAAAACTTTTGGCCAGGACTGTACACAGTGTCAGCCAGATACTGCCCCATACAAAGTCTTAGCCAATGTCCTCTTTAACATTACTAGCCAGAGAGAGTCCCCATAAACAGTAGCAGACAGAGAATGCCACTCATTAGCAGTGCCATACAGAGAGTGGCCACATATACAGTGTCAGACGGAGTGTATCTTCATAAATTATGCCAGCCAGAGAAGACTCCCCCTACACAAAGCCAGCCAGAAAGTGCCAGTAACTGACTGCTCCAGATGAACAGAATCGCAGAGGGTTGGCAAGTATGCACCAAAGGTAAATACAAGGCTGTAGCTATAGGGGTTGCAGAGGTAGCAGGCACACCCGGACCTTGTTGCCCGAAGGGCTGCTCTGCCGCATAAGAAAACATCAGTATTTCCAAATGGAACATGGCATGTGTCACGATCAGTGGGTATGTTGACCCACTGGGCCGTCCCGCCGAAGTGGGATAACAGCTGGCCAAACAGTGTACCAAGTCAATGTCTATATAGTCCAAGCACACGGGTACCTGTAGCAGTTCAGACAGTAGTAACGACTAGGCTCAGATGGGACCTTGGCAGCAGACACCAGGCGTGGTGTAACACAGCAGGCGTGACCGATGGCACAACACGACGCCAACTTTCTAAGGCACAGGAACAACAGTAGCACGGGATACAGGATACAGGTAGCAGAAACAGGAACACTGGGAACAGGATAACACTAAGGGACCATTTGCAAGACTAACACGGGTAAACACAACAACGCTCAGGCAATGAGTGAAATGGCAGAGCCCTTGTTATAGTCCAGGGTGATAATGGGTTAATTGATGATTATTTTCATGGCACGGGCCGGGCACGAGCGTGCACGTGCACCCTATGGTACACAGCAGAATGGAGCGCTGGCGTCTCCTGGGGAGGAGATGCGGGCCAGCGCTATTGGATCCATGGCTTCCGCCGTCGGGGGGGGGGGAGTAATCCCGACAGTCCGTGGCCGTTACAGCAGGTGGGTTCCCTATTACAGCTTTTGTATTGGGCCACAGGAGCTGCAAGTTACTCCTCTGTGTACAGAAAGGGAAGCTACCATGGAACTTTTCCTTATTTGTGTGCACCGCTTATCATCAATCCGCCGCTTATCAATATAATGGTTGAATTGGATGTCCTAAGATTTGAAGTAGGCAGGGATATATTGAGACTTACTTTTCGGAATATCAGTACACAGGAAATCACTTACCATTGATTATTTTTCTTTTTTTTTGGCCACCAGATGGTGCTGCATTAATGTTATGTTAGACCATCTGTTTCCATATCAATAATGGACAGACTAAACAGAAATCTGTGAAAGAATTGATTTATCCAAGGTCACAATGAGCTGCCTTAAGGATCTTGATGTTACACTACAGTACAATTAGCCGCTGATTTGAGGCTGCTACGGGGAGAATTTGCCATATAATGGTCGGTTTGCTCAGTCTGAAGATATCACGGCTGCTTATGACCTATTTGTCACACAAAAGGAAATGTCTTATCCAAACGGGAAACTGAGCATGCCGGATTAAAGAATTTTTGGCCCTGTGTGGCAACCAACAATCTACATCTAGGCTGGGAGACGTTCTCTTTAAGCCCTACCCAATTTGGGGTCCGCCAATCGGCATACTCCCATGGAAGTCATGACAATGGCAGGGGGATATGTATTGTAGGAGTTAGTAAAAATACCCATTTCCATACCCATAACCCTTATTATAAAAAGACATGACATTTTGATGACAATTAAAGGGGGAAAATAAACGTTCAACAAACTTCTGACATGTCAGAAGTTTTGATTGGTGGGGGTCCGAGCACTGAGACCCCACTGATCGCTAAAACGAAGCTGCAGAAGCGCTCGTGTGATCGCTCAGCCGCTTTGTTTCTGTTCAGCTTTTTCTGGAAATCAATGTAGCGGAGGACAAGCTCAATAGAAAGTCTATGAGCCCGTACCCCGCTACATCGGCTTTCCAGAAAATAAATTTCCCCCGCAGCAGTCAAATGGGATATGGACAGGGTTTTTTTTTTTTATGAGACAACTCCTTTAAGAAAATGTTTTTGCTGGACCTGATGGTTGACCACAAGAGGGCCACATATGAGCAGCCCATCTATTGTCTAAGACATCCTTGTGTCCAGGCTGTAATGTCACCCCTTTTTAGAATGAAGTCCTCCCAGCGATCACTGCAGTCATATCTCTCACAGATTTGTTGCGGATTTTCAAAAATCCAAAATGTTTTTGTATTTGAAATGCAAAGGGTAAAATCTGCATCCAAATCCTCAACAAATTCCCTGGTAAAATCTACGTGGAATGATTTGCGGAAGTTTTCCGCTGCATGCCGATCATGGTCTTAGTGTCTGCCCCAGGTGCCCACTGTAGTGTCTCTCTCACAGGCGCCCCCCTTTAGTGCTTTTGCATTAGATGACCCCCAGTGGCGTAACTACCGCTATAGCAGCCGTAGTTGTAGTTGTAAAGAGGGGGACTGTCTCCTCCGACAGCTCATCGGCTACCCCACTACCGATCGGGGGGGGGGGCGGTGGTTGTCATGGCATGGGTTTGCCTTCTGTTAAGCCGTGTCTCTGGCAGGGCTTAACAGAAGCCTGTGAAAATGACAATATACTGCAATACATTAGTATTCAAGTGTATTGTACCAGCGATCTAACGATCGCTGGTTCAAGTCCCTACAGAGGACTAATAAAATGTGTAAAAAAAAAGTTTAATAAAGTTATAAAATATTAAAAGTAAAAAAAATAAAAATGTTTCTTTTAACGTAATGTAAAAAAATAAGCAAAAATGGTATCGCTGCCTCCGTAAAAGTCTGAACTATAACAATATACCATTATTGAACTCGCACGGTGAACGCCGTAAAAAACAAAAAATTAAAAACGGCAAAATTGCTGTTTTTGGTCACCTCAGCTCGCAAAATAAATGGAATAAAAAGTGATCAAAAATTGTATGTACCAAAAAATGGTTCCAATAAAAACGACAAAAAATAAGCCCTCGGAATGTGGTGAAACAAAAACATTTTATTTTAACAAAAAAGTTTTCTTTGTTTTAAAGTAATAAAATATAAAAAAAACTATATAAATTTGGTATCACCGTAATCGTATTGAATAAAGTTAAGTTGTCATTTTTACCGCACGGTAAAAGCCGTAAAAACGAAAACCAAAAAACAATGTAGGAATTGCAGTTTTTTCCAATTTCAACCCGCAAATAATTTTTTTGCAGTTTCCCAGTACATTATATGGTCATTTAAATGGTGTCATTAGAAACGACAACTCCTCCCGCCAACAATAAGTCCTCACATCACCCTATTGATTGGAAAAATAAAAAAGTTATGGCTCTTGGGGAACGCGGGGAGGGAAAAACGAAAACATGAAAAATAGCTCGGTCCCTTCGGGCACCTGTAGCCGTGTCTTGGAGCACAGCGGCTTCCCCAGCCTGCCATGCAATGTTGTAACGTGCAATTTAATGGGCACCCGACTGCAGTCATGGTCTAGGACTGGTCATACTGCTGCATGTAGCCTGGGTTCATCATGTGCCTTCCCGTTCAGGGACCGGCATTGAGGGATTACGCTGACTGCAGCAGTCCTTGAGGCTGTGGTTAGGTGAGTAGCTGCGGAGGACAGTGTGTTCAGTGTAGGCACGACGCTCAGGTGCGGGTGAGTAAGCTGGTGACTCAGGTATCTCCTGAACACTCCATGTGGATAAGTAACCTGCTCGGAGAACACGTGGGCCAAGTCATTACTGCTTACCCAGCATGCACCACAGCTGGAATGTCACACAAGCAATGAACAGCGAGCACAGAGGGCACATTGTATTATTACACAGCGTTGCATACTGCAGCCCGGAATAACACAAGGTGCCCGTCTCATAAATGAGCACCAATTATGCAGAAACTTGGCCGAATTGCCCAAAGCAGACGATCATTAGTAAATTCCTACGCAGCAGGGTCCGGCAGTGTCTATAGGACTGTCCTGTTTGGTGCTGCAGAGGCAGAGCTGAGGTCCTATTATCCAGTGGACTGCAGCCCAGACCGGCAGGAGGAAGAGGAGACCCTGACAGTCTCACAAGTTCAATAAAACAGCAGCACAGAGTGTTTCAGCTCAGGGAGAGTTTTTCAGATGTTATGTATATAAAGCTTAATCATTGTATAATAATAAAAAGCTCTGCCACTCTTTGCGTTCGAATTCATCGTCATTTTTCAGATTTCTGCTTGCTGTCAGTAAACGGAAAACCCGTACAGATCTGATATTTCTCTTGCTTCAATCGTATTCGGTCTGGGCAAGTAAAACAGCAGAGCAATGTTACAATGTATCAGTGCCAGTTCATAAGGATTAGTCTGGAGTTATGATTGTATAGGAACTGGATGAAATTGTAACAAACCCTTAGCCGTGAGAGGGATTCGGACTGGATGTGTTTTTAGCCTGCTATGTACTGACAGCAAACAGAGATCTTGAAAATGGTGACATACAAAAGAGAATGTTGCATCTATACACATTAGATAGTAGTTAGTCTAACAATACTTTGTCTGCCAGCGGATAACATGTATTTTTGGCTTGGCTTCAACCGAATGGAGATGAGCGACTGCCGGACACCTCTAGCACTGCTTATCTCTGGTGGAGCCAAAAGAATTGGTCTTCTTCTCTCATAGACATTAGATTGTGGATTAGATCCCAGCTATATAAGTCCATATGTACTCAAGACAACTTGAGGTTCTCTCGGCTAATTCTTCTAGACCATGATACAGATGATCATGAAGTTCAAGGTAGCACTCCATGCGGGTCAGAAGAACCCCCAAGATGTCTATATAGCGACCACAGATAAGTAAGATCCATGTGCATTGAGTCCCCTTTTAAGTCTATGGGAGAGTTGTTAACTTTTATCTAAAAGCTGAGGGGCCCATGGAGAATCACAGACGCCCCTTTGTTCTAGCACTAGGTGGGGGGTCCCAGATCATGAACCACCAACCAATGAAAATATCTCCATCATATCAAAAGTTTTATAAAGCTGGAGGTACAAAAAGTGGTGGAAATAGCTCTATGGCACCATCTGGTGGCCATGAGTGGAGTTGCACCATTTCATAAAATCATATTTATGACATATTTATCACTATGTGCTTACAAAACACACCGCGTACCTATGAAGCACCCACAACGCCCCTCATTCCGCTCTCAGTACACACTGACCTTGACAAGATAAAGTGAGTGCTGGGGAGGGGTTCTGTTTATTACATTGACATTGTATTGTTTCGTTTACCTGATGTTGATGTTTCCATCACTGCTTATGACTGATCCGGATTGGGCATCAAAGGTTACGGTCCCATTGTTTCAGAGTTGCTCCATATGTAAAGGTCATCCTCATAGGGTGTCGTGTACACCATGTAATAAATAAAGAGACCAAAATAAATGGGAGCACTATGGCTGTCACTATTATGGGAGCACTACGGCTGTCACTATTATGGGAGCACTATGGCTGTCACTATTATGGGAGCACTACGGCTGTCACTATTATGGGAGCACTACGGCTGTCACTATTATGGGAGCACTATGGCTGTCACTATTATGGGAGCACTATGGCTGTCACTTATGGGAGCACTATGGCTGTCACTTATGGGAGCACTATGGCTGTCACTATTATGGGAGCACTACGGCTGTCACTATTATGGGAGCACTATGGCTGTCACTATTATGGGAGCACTATGGCTGTCACTTATGGGAGCACTATGGCTGTCACTATTCTGGGAGCACTATGGCTGTCACTATTATGGGAGTACTATGGCTGTCACTATTATGGGAGCACTATGGCTGTCACTTATGGGAGCACTATGGCTGTCACTATTATGGGAGCACTATGGCTGTCACTATTATGGGAGTACTATGGCTGTCACTATTCTGGGAGCACTATGGCTGTCACTATTATGGGAGCACTATGGCTGTCACTATTATGGGAGCACTATGGCTGTCACTATTATGGGAGCACTACGGCTGTCACTATTATGGGAGCACTATGGCTGTCACTTATGGGAGCACTATGGCTGTCACTATTATGGGAGCACTATGGCTGTCACTATTATGGGAGTACTATGGCTGTCACTATTCTGGGAGCACTATGGCTGTCACTATTATGGGAGTACTATGGCTGTCACTATTATGGGAGCACTATGGCTGTCACTATTATGGGAGCACTATGGCTGTCACTATTATGGGAGCACTATGGCTGTCACTATTATGGGAGCACTACGGCTGTCACTATTATGGGAGCACTACGGCTGTCACTATTATGGGAGCACTACGGCTGTCACTATTATGGGAGCACTATGGCTGTCACTATTATGGGAGCACTATGGCTGTCACTATTATGGGAGCACTACGGCTGTCACTATTATGGGAGCACTATGGCTGTCACTATTATGGGAGCACTATGGCTGTCACTATTATGGGAGCACTATGGCTGTCACTATTATGGGAGCACTACGGCTGTCACTATTATGGGAGCACTACGGCTGTCACTATTATGGGAGCACTACGGCTGTCACTATTATGGGAGCACTATGGCTGTCACTATTATGGGAGCACTATGGCTGTCACTATTATGGGAGCACTACGGCTGTCACTATTATGGGAGCACTATGGCTGTCACTATTATGGGAGCACTACGGCTGTCACTATTATGGGAGCACTACGGCTGTCACTATTATGGGAGCACTATGGCTGTCACTATTATGGGAGCACTATGGCTGTCACTATTATGGGAGCACTATGGCTGTCACTATTATGGGAGCACTATGGCTGTCACTATTATGGGAGCACTACGGCTGTCACTATTATGGGAGCACTATGGCTGTCACTATTATGGGAGCACTATGGCTGTCACTATTATGGGAGCACTATGGCTGTCATAGTTATGGACACACTGGGAATTTCACGGTGATGGTTTTGCTGTTTCTATCACTGTTATGGGAGCACCATGTCTGTCACTGTGAGGGTATGTTCACACGGAGTGTTTTCAGCCGTTTTTCGGGCCGTATACATCCCAAAAAACGGCTGAAAAATCGGAAGCAGAACGCCTTCAAACATCTGCCCATTGATTTACATGGGAAAATGGAGTTCTTTTCGACGAGGCACGAAAAAGTTGTGCGTGTCACTTCTTTAGCCGTTTTTGGAGCCGTTTTTCATAGACTCAATAGAAAAACAGCTCCAAAAACGCAGCAAAAAACACGACTTTGAATAAAAAAACGTCTGAAAATTAGGAGCTGTTTTCCCATGAAAACACCTCCGTATTTTCAGACGTTTTTGAGTTTGTGTGTGAACATAGCCTTATGATTTGATGCTCTTCATTTTCAGCCATTTTTTAATCATACTTGAGTTTTTTGCGGCCGTTTTTGGAGCTGTTTTTTTTTTATAGGATCAAGGAAAAACGGCTCCAAAAACGTCTCAAGAAGTGACACGCACTTCTTTTTAAAGGCGTTTTTTTTTACTCGGCTGTTTTTAAAAACGGCCGCGTAAAAAAACGGCCCCTCGGAACAGAACCCAGTTTTTCCCATTGCAATCAATGGACAGATGTTTGTAGGCGTTCTGCTTCCGTTTTTTCAGGCGTTTTTCGAGGCATAAACACCTCGAAATACACCTGAAAACACTCCGTGTGAACATACCCTTACATTACTAGTCTGATTTATTCTTCTCTCTATTATTTTTGCTCTTTTTTTTACCTTTTCTTTTCTAATTTCCTCTAAAATTGTAGTGCAAATTAGGCTGATATTTACCTGTAAAGTTCTTCTTCTCAGTATTATCACATCGTCCTTCAGGGCATTGCTGCTTTGGTAAGAACACAGCTGTCCTGTAGGAGCCTGCCCCCTGCTGGTGCAGAAACTCAACAGCAACTTGTAAGGACAAGAAATATTGTAGTTCACATCAGAGGTCCACAAATTTTTCAAGCTTAACCCCCTTAACGACATGTCACATACTAGTACGTGACAACCGTTAATGGGAAGTATGGACCGGGCTGAGCGGGTGACGGCTGTGTAATACAGTCGACACCTCACTGCAACGGGCGGAATGAAAGATCACTTTGATTCCATCAGTTTAACATCTTAAATGCCGCGGTCAATAGAGACCGCAGCATTTAAATAGTTAGAATCAGGGGGGGCCCCCCTCTAACGCGCTATCACCCCCCACGACATGATCAGAGGGGGGGGTGACAATGGTTAATGGCCTAATGAAGGCCCCCAGGTCTGCCATCTTTGTACTCCTTTAAAGCCCTGCCTCAGGTATCACGATATGCTGCAATATACATTAGTATTGCAGTACATCATTCAAGTGATCCAACGATCGCTGGTTACACTCCCCTAGGGGGACCAATAAAAAAAAAGTAAAAAACTGTTAAATAAAGTTTTTTATAATGTTCCAAAAAAAATAAAATATTAAAAGTTAAGAAAAGAAAAAACCTTTTCCCATTTTTTCGCTAAAGCAATGCTAAAAAAACAAAACGTTAACATAACTGGTATCGCCGCATCGGTAAAAGTCAGAATTATCACAATATTGCGTTGTTTAACCCGCTCGGTGAACTCCGTAAAAAAATGATTATATAAAACACGCAAATTGATGTTTTTTCGTCACCTTAGCTCTCAAAAAAAATTCAAGAAACAGTGATCAAAAAGTCACATGTACCCCAAAATGGTATCGGTGAAATCTACAGCTCGCCCTGCAAAATTTAGAATAAGGTGAATATGTCGTTTATACCGCGTGATGGACGCCGTAAAAACAAACCCCCCCCCCAAAAAAAATGGTGTAATCGCTGTTTTTTGGCCATTTCACCCCACAAATAATTTTTTCCAGCTTCCCCGTACATTATGCGGTACAATAAATGGTGCCATGAAAAACGACAATGTGGCAGAACACGCAGAGCATCGCAGCTTGCTTTGTATGGGGCGGTGTTGCTGCAGACTGGTCAGAGTACGCATGCTGGTCCTGGTCTGATGAATCATGTTTTCTTTTACATCACGTGGACGGCCGGGAGCGTGTGCGTCGCTTGCCTGGGGAAGGGAGATGGCACAGGGATGCATTATGGGAAGACAAGCTGGCGGGGGAGGTGTTCTCATTTGGACAATGTTCTGCCGGGAAACATTGGGTCCTGTGGATGTTAGTTTGACACAGACCACCTACCTAAACATTGCTACAGACAAGTCCACCCCTTCATGGTAAAGGTATTCTCTAATGCCAGTGCTGTCTTACAGCAGGATAATGCCCCCGCCACACTGCAAAAATCGTTCAGGACTGATGTGAGGAACATGACAAAGAGTTCAAGGTGTTGACATGGCCTCCATATTCTTAATTCAATCTATCATATGTGAGATGTGCTGGAAAAACAAGTCCAATCCATGGGGACCCCTACTCACAACTTACAGGCCTTAACCCCTTAATGACGAAGCCTAGGTTGGGCCTTAAGGCTCAGAGCCCATTTGTCTAATCTGACATGTGTCACTTTATGTGGTAATAACTTTGGAATGCCTTTATTTATCCAAGCGATTCTGAGACTGTTTTCTGGTGACACATTGAACTTTATGTTAGTGGTAAAATTTGGTTGATACATTCAGTGTTTGTTTGTGAAAAACAGAAAAATGTACAGAAAATGTAGTGTAAGGCAGATGGTTATACCACACAAAATAATTATTAATTAACAATTTGTTTTTTTTTAAAATAAAGGACTTAATATTGAAAAAAGGGCAATTTTTGCTTTTATTGCCTTAAATTTTTTAATTTTTTTATACAACTGTTTTTTTTTGTCTCACTAGGCGACTTGAAGTCAGGAATACCTGATCGCTATTCTAATACACTGCACTACATGCGTAGTGCAGTGTAAAAGTGCTGTCAGTTACTCACTGAAAGCAAACCTAAGGCAGGACAAACTAGGCTTCCGTAGATGGCAAACCCGGAGGCCATTGTTAGACCTCCTGTTGCCATAACATGACGGAATAGAACGTCAAGGAGCAGGAAGGGGTGATCTGATAACGTCTTGGTGCCAGATACCACAGGACACTTTTAAAGATCTTCTGAAATCCATGTCCCAACAGGTCAGAGCTATTATGGCAGCACGAGGAGGACTACACAATATTAGGCAGGTGGTTTTAATGTTATGTCTGGATGGTGTATATGTTAGTAATTCATTTCTATTCATTTGTACATTGATGGAAAATAGGGTATGTTCACACGCAAACTCAAAAATATCTGAAAATACAGAGCTGTTTTCAAGGTTTTCAGCCTCTTTTACGGCCGTTTTTGGAGCCGTTTTCAATATTGTCTAGGAAAAACGGCTCCAAAAACGGCCCAAGAAGTGACTTGCACTTCTTTTGTGAACATACCCTAAAAAAAGAGTAATTTTTCTGTGCTTTTATTTTTACAATATTTATGAATCACCCTAAATATTGTAATCTTGGGGCCTACATTGCTCCTATGTGAACATGGGAACGCCACCATTCTCACCAGTTTTAAGGAGTAATGTAAGTCTTAGGCCAAAACGTAGTAGTAGTCGAAACGCCAATCCAACCGAGATGGAATATGAAATATCCAAGATAGAAGGCAGTCCCAGGCATAAAATAAGATAAGATAACTTTATTAATCCCCGAAGGGAAATTCCAGTATCACATAAATGGATTCTGGGAAACGGTCTCTGTGCAGATTGAGATTCTGGCGTCCAAGGTGAAGATGAAGAAGAAGACTAGGTGGTACTGTAGACAAAACAAAAAATAATCAGACCAGGCGATAACCACTCAGCAATATACTGGTGCCGAAGCTCCAGCCATGATTTCACAAAAATACTATAGATGTCAGTGATCATACCTGTACTGCTGGTGTTTCTTATGTACCACAGCTGTTGGTACTTATCTCCTCCTCTGTCTTTGAAAGGCATGGACGCGGCACAAGGGACAGCGTGGATTTGTCGGGATCCAATGTGCAATACAAGGCAGATGGAATATGTGAGAACATGGCAGAACGGTGACTTGCTCTCCAATCTCATAGTCCTCTAGGCATATAGTGCAGGACTGGATGTCTTCGTTGTCAGTAAAGGTTCGAGATGGGAGTCTATCAATCTGCCTGCCTCTCCTGCCTCGCCGACGTTGTCTTCTCTGCACAGGTCTGCTGTCTGTGGTCTCTGTTGTCGGCTGTTGGTTGGGAAGCAGCTGACTGGTGCTTGGTGTTGGCTCCACCAGCCTGTTAGATGTTTGCTGAGGAGATCTGCTTCCTTCTCTGGACGGCTGCAGGTTTGGTAGCGGCTCACTGGTGCTGGGGTCTTGTGTTGGTTCCTCCAGCCTTTCGGATCTCTCCTGAGTAGTTGATGGAGTAGACCCAGGCTGGGATTCTCCAGGAATTCTGAGCTCGGTCTCACTATTAATACGACGGCCACTTGTCGTTTCAGACTGTTCTATTGGCTCAGGTCGTAATGGGGACCGGCTTCTGTCCGATCCTTCTTGCTGCAACCTACGGCGCGGTGGAACTTGACCACGTCTTCGTCTCCTGTCGGGGACATTGTCATGGTCTTCATCCTGCTCCACACTCTGACGCCTTCTATGTCCAGATCTTAATCTTCCATCAGCAATGCCTAGATGTGAAACAATGTGTATAACATATATTAATTATGTACAGAAAAAATGGGAAAAAAGATCAATACCAGACATTTCCTATGGACTCGCGTGGCCTTCTTTCTAGAGGAAAGCTCCCATGTTTTTCTTATCTTGGACAACCGTTTTGATACTATGAATATATACACAGTCGAGTCACATTATTATAACTACTACTAATATCCAGAGTAACCGGCGTGTGCAGCACGGACAGCAGTAGACGGGCTGGGAGTGACTCAATAAGGTGCTGGTCAGTGGTCTCATATGTGGAGCCTCGCTGACTCCATACATCCCACATTTACTGGAGGGTGCGTGGGGGAGGATCCATAAAGCGAACAACACGATCGACGTGGTCCCACAGATGCTCAATTGGCTTCAAGTCCGGAGAAATAGGGGGCCAGGGAAGTACTTGGAAGTCTTGGTCGTGCTCTTCCAACCACTGTCGGGCATTTATAGTCGTGTGACATGTCGCATTGTCTTGCTTTAAGATTCCATCTGCTCCAGGGAAGACAATCAGCATGTATGGTGGATGTGATCTGTAACGATGGATTCATATCTAAATCGGTTCAGAGCCTTCCACATGGATGAGTGGCCCAGAGAATGCCATGGAAAAATACCCCAGACGCTGACGTCGCCGCCAGCTTGTGTTCTTCCAGCAATGGTTGTAAAGTCCATCCTTTCGATGAAGCAGAAAACGTGATTTATCGGAGAAGACAACCCTCTGCCAATCTTCGGTGCTCTGAGACCAATACTGCCGTGCAAATTGAAGCCATTTTCTCTGATGCACCTTTGTTACATAGGAGCAGTGACCATCCGTCGGGTTCGGAGCCCCATACGCAGTCGGGTTCACTGAACTGTTGTATTAGACACACGTCTGGTAGCCAACGTTCACCTCTCACATACATGGCACATGGTGCTCTGCAGTTTCCATGTCCGTTATTCCCAATGGTGCCATTTGTCCACTCACGATACACTGTCACCACAGCAGCACGCGAACAGTTCACAAACTGCGCTGTTTGAGAAATACCGCTGCCCTTGGTCCGAAAGCCAATAATCATCCCTTTTTGCAACTAAAAAACGGTGCATTTTTTGCGGACGCAAAACGGACACGTTTGTGTGAAACTAGCCTAAATGTATCTGATATAACAAGTTCCACTTACCTTGATTTATCCGGGAACTTTCGTCTATTGCAAGCTGCAAGAGTTCTCGGTAACTCATTGTTCCTTGTAGCAGGCGGCTTGATGTTTAAATTCAGGAACAACGGAAAAAGGGGATTCCTCAAATAAGAGAGAATCTACCACGATGTTCAGAAGTTGCACTGGTGTTTAAGTGCTCTGAACAGATGATGTAGTAGTCGCTTTGTAGCACAAATTCGCTCTTTGAAAAACCAAGTGAAGTTTCAGCATCAGCATCAACTCGAGATATGGCACTGATGTGACCGCGCTTGGGGGCTTTAGAACTTCACGCCATTGTGATGTCACTGCTATAGATGACACACCCTCCATTGTTCTGATGACATCACTGCCTGCAATGATGTCATAATGCTTGCGGTATGTCATAATCGGTACCCTGCTCTCCATTATACCAATCACTGCAGTAAAGCCTACAAATAAATAAATATATATATATATATATAATTTTTTATAAATTTATATACTGCAGCTGAAAATCTCTTTCGGTGATCGGCATATAATTGTTTAGTAGATGTTGTAGCACACAATTCATCTGAGGAAAAGTCTTAGTAACAGATTACCACAATGGAAAGGTGGAAATTTAACTTTATTTTTCTAAAACTAGATGGTTTTGGAGTAAATAAGAATCCTTTATAACCTAAAGAGGTTGTCTGGTATAGAAAACCCATTGTAATTACCCTATTGGGGAATACTAAGTTAAGAAAGGACAAGCCTCTTATTAATTTCACTGTGTAATACTTTGTTTCTCCTGTGGTGGCGCTGCAGGGGAATTCAACACTTCTCAAGTTCCATCACAGATTAAATCTGATCGCTGGTGGTCACAATCAGCGACGTTAAGCTGCACTATCTGGATGTACAAATGACACTGGATGAGGGTCGTATTGTGACAGACATTTACACCAAACCAACTGACTGAAAATAACTTTTTAATTTTAGCTTTCAACCCAAATCAGCACAAAAATTAAATTTCACAAAGTCAACTACATAGTGATAGAAAATGCCGCAGAACTTCGCATATAAATGAGACGGTATGAGAGGCAGATAGATAGGGCGTGCTCTAGCAAAGTAAAAAATGAGCCCCCCATTACTTTATTTTTCTGATCTCAAAGGCCAAGATCTAATCCCGTTAGTAAGCCCTAAATATACACCTCCTGCAATGAGCCATAATACAATTGTGTGGGTCAGACCTTAACCCCTTCCTGCCGCAGCCATTTTGAATTTTTTATTTTTGTTCTTTCCTCCTCACCTTCCAAAAGCCACAACTTTTTTATTTTTCTGTTGATATATCCATATGAGGGCTTGATTTTTGCAGGACGAGTTGTAGTTTTTCATGGCACCATTTATTTTACCATATAATGAAATGGGAAACTGAATGAACTTTCTTTGTGGGGTGAAATAGGAAAAAAACCTGTGATTTGTCCATTGTTTTTTTGGGTTTAGTTTTTATGGAGATCACCGCACGGTAAAAACGTCATGTTAACTTTATTCTGTGGGTCAATACAATTATGCCGATATTACATTTATATAATTTCTTTTGTTTTACTACTTTTACAAGAAAAAAGGGCAATTTTTGCTTTAATTGCCTTAAATTTTTTTATTTTTTTATACAACTGGTTTTTTTTGGTCTCAATAGGCGACTTGAAGTCAGGAATCCCTGATCGCTATTCTAATACACTGCACTACATGCGTAGTGGTGCAGTGTAAAAGTGCTGTCAGTTATTCACTGACAGCAAACCTAAGGCAGGACAAACTAGGCTTCCGTAGATGGCAAACCCGGAGGCCATTGTTAGGCCTCCTGTTGCCATAACATGACGGAATAGAACGTCAAGGAGCAGGAAGGGGTTAAAGGATCTGATAACGTCTTGGTGCCAGATACCACAGGACACTTTTAAAGATCTTCTGAAATCCATGTCCCAACGGGTCAGAGCTATTATGGCAGCACGAGGAGGACTACACAATATTAGGCAGGTGGTTTTAATGTTATGTCTGGATGGTGTATATGTTAGTAATTCATTTCTATTCATTTGTACATTGATGGAAAATAGGGTATGTTCACACGCAAACTCAAAAATATCTGAAAATACAGAGCTGTTTTCAAGGTTTTCAGCGTTTTTTTTACGGCCGTTTTTGGAGCCGTTTTCAATATTGTCTAGGAAAAACGGCTCCAAAAACGGCCCAAGAAGTGACTTGCACTTCTTTTGTGAACATACCCTAAAAAAAGAGTAATTTTTCTGTGCTTTTTATTTTTACAATATTTATCAATCACCCTAAATATTGTAATCTTGGGGCCTACATTGCTCCTATGTGAACATGGGAACGCCACCATTCTCACCAGTTTTAAGGAGTAATGTAAGTCTTAGGCCAAAACTTAGTAGTAGTCGAAACACCAATCCAACCGAGATGGAATATGAAATATCCAAGATAGAAGGCAGTCCCAGGCATAAAATAAGATAAGATAACTTTATTAATCCCCGAAGGGAAATTCCAGTATCACAGAAATGGATTCTGGGAAACGGCATCAGAGATCTTTTATTATTAGGTCTCTGTGCAGATTGAGATTCTGGCGTCCAAGGTGAAGATGAAGAAGAAGACTAGGTGGTACTGTAGACAAAACAAAAAAATAATCAGACCAGACGATAATCACTCAGCAATATACTGGTGCCGAAGCTCCAGCCATGATTTCACAAAAATACTATAGATGTCAGTAATCATACCTGTACTGCTGGTGTTTCTTATGTACCACAGCTGTTGGTACTTATCTCCTCCTCTGTCTTTGAAAGGCATGGATGCGGCACAAGGGACAGCGTGGATTTGTCGGGATCCAATGTGCAATACAAGGCAGATGGAATATGTGAGAACATGGCAGAACGGTGACTTGCTCTCCAATCTCATAGTCCTCTAGGCATATAGTGCAGGACTGGATGTCTTCGTTGTCAGTAAAGGTTCGAGATGGGAGTCTATCAATCTGCCTGCCTCTCCTGCCTCGCCGACGTTGTCTTCGCTGCACAGGTCTGCTGTCTGTGGTCTCTGTTGTCGGCTGTTGGTTGGGAAGCAGCTGACTGGTGCTTGGTGTTGGCTCCACCAGCCTGTTAGATGTTTGCTGAGGAGATCTGCTTCCTTCTCTGGACGGCTGCAGGTTTGGTAGCGGCTCACTGGTGCTGGGGTCTTGTGTTGGTTCCTCCAGCCTTTCGGATCTCTCCTGAGTAGTTGATGGAGTAGACCCAGCCTGGGATTCTCCAGGAATTCTGAGCTCGGTCTCACTATTAATACGACAGCCACTTGTCGTTTCAGACTGTTCTATTGGCTCAGGTCGTAATGGGGACCGGCTTCTGTCCGCTCCTTCTTGCTGCAACCTACGGCGCGGTGGAACTTGACCACGTCTTCGTCTCCTGTCGGGGACATTGTCATGGTCTTCATCCTGCTCCACACTCTGACGCCTTCTATGTCCAGATCTTAATCTTCCATCTGCAATGCCTAGATGTGAAACAATGTGTATAACATATATTAATTATGTACAGAAAAAATGGGCAAAAAGATCAATACCAGACATTTCCTATGGACTCGCGTGGCCTTCTTTCTAGAGGAAAGCTCCCATGTTTTTCTAATCTTGGACAACTGTTTTGATACTATGAATATATACAGTCGAGTCACATTATTATAACTACTACTAATATCCAGAGTAACCGGCGTGTGCAGCACGGACAGCAGTAGACGGGCTGCGAGTGACTCAATAAGGTGCTGGTCAGTGGTCTCATATGTGGAGCCTCGCTGACTCCATACATCCCACATTTACTGGAGGGTGCGTGGGGGAGGATCCATAAAGCGAACAACACGATCGACGTGGTCCCACAGATGCTCAATTGGCTTCAAGTCCGGAGAAATAGGGGGCCAGGGAAGTACTTGGAAGTCTTGGTCGTGCTCTTCCAACCACTGTCGGGCATTTATATTCGTGTGACATGTCGCATTGTCTTGCTTTAAGATTCCATCTGCTCCAGGGAAGACAATCAGCATGTATGGTGGATGTGATCTGTAACGATGGATTCATATCTAAATCGGTTCAGAGCCTTCCACATGGATGAGTGGCCCAGAGAATGCCATGGAAAAATACCCCAGACGCTGACGTCGCCGCCAGCTTGTGTTCTTCCAGCAATGGTTGTAAAGTCCATCCTTTCGATGAAGCAGAAAACGTGATTTATCGGAGAAGACAACCCTCTGCCAATCATCGGTGCTCTGAGACCAATACTGCCGTGCAAATTGAAGCCATTTTCTCTGATGCACCTTTGTTACATAGGAGCAGTGACCATCCGTCGGGTTCGGAGCCCCATATGCAGTCGGGTTCACTGAACTGTTGTATTAGACACACGTCTGGTAGCCAATGTTCACCTCTCACATACATGGCACATGGTGCTCTGCAGTTTCCATGTCCGTTATTCCCAATGGTGCCATTTGTCCACTCACGATACACTGTCACCACAGCAGCACGCGAACAGTTCACAAACTGCGCTGTTTGAGAAATACCGCTGCCCTTGGTCCGAAAGCCAATAATCATCCCTTTTTGCAACTAAAAAACGGTGCATTTTTTGCGGACGCAAAACGGACACGTTTGTGTGAAACTAGCCTAAATGTATCTGATATAACAAGTTCCACTTACCTTGATTTATCCGGGAACTTTCGTCTATTGCAAGCTGCAAGAGTTCTCGGTAACTCATTGTTCCTTGTAGCAGGCGGCTTGATGTTTAAATTCAGGAACAACGGAAAAAGGGGATTCCTCAAATAAGAGGGAATCTACCACGATGTTCAGAAGTTGCACTGGTGTTTAAGTGCTCTGAACAGATGATGTAGTAGTCGCTTTGTAGCACAAATTCGCTCTTTGAAAAACCAAGTGAAGTTTCAGCATCAGCATCAACTCGAGATATGGCACTGATGTGACCGCGCTTGGGGGCTTTAGAACTTCACGCCATTGTGATGTCACTGCTATAGATGACACACCCTCCATTGTTCTGATGACATCACTGCCTGCAATGATGTCATAATGCTTGCGGTATGTCATAATCGGTACCCTGCTCTCCATTATACCAATCACTGCAGTAAAGCCTACAAATAAATAAATATATATATATATATATATAATTTTTTATAAATTTATATACTGCAGCTGAAAATCTCTTTCGGTGATCGGCATATAATTGTTTAGTAGATGTTGTAGCACACAATTCATCTGAGGAAAAGTCTTAGTAACAGATTACCACAATGGAAAGGTGGAAATTTAACTTTATTTTTCTAAAACTAGATGGTTTTGGAGTAAATAAGAATCCTTTATAACCTAAAGAGGTTGTCTGGTATAGAAAACCCATTGTAATTACCCTATTGGGGAATACTAAGTTAAGAAAGGACAAGCCTCTTATTAATTTCACTCTGTAATACTTTGTTTCTCCTGTGGTGGCGCTGCAGGGGAATTCAACACTTCTCAAGTTCCATCACAGATTAAATCTGATCGCTGGTGGTCACAATCAGCGACGTTAAGCTGCACTATCTGGATGTACAAATGACACTGGATGAGGGCCGTATTGTGACAGACATTTACACCAAACCAACTGACTGAAAATAACTTTTTAATTTTAGCTTTCAACCCAAATCAGCACAAAAATTACATTTCACAAAGTCAACTACATAGTGATAGAAAATGCCGCAGAACTTCGCATATAAATGAGACGGATATATGAGAGGCAGATAGATAGGGCGTGCTCTAGCAAATTAAAAAATTAGCCCCCCATTACTTTATTTTTCTGATCTCAAAGGCCAAGATCTAATCCCGTTAGTAAGCCCTAAATATACACCTCCTGCAATGAGCCATAATACAATTGTGTGGGTCAGACCTTAACCCCTTCCTGCCGCAGCCATTTTGAATTTTTTATTTTTGTTCTTTCCTCCTCACCTTCCAAAAGCCACAACTTTTTTATTTTTCTGTTGATATATCCATATGAGGGCTTGATTAGGACGAGTTGTAGTTTTTCATGGCACCATTTATTTTACCATATAATGAAATGGGAAACTGAAAGAACTTTCTTTGTGGGGTGAAATAGGAAAAAAACCTGTGATTTCTCCATTGTTTTTTGGGTTTAGTTTTTATGGAGATCACCGCGCGGTAAAAACGTCATGTTAACTTTATTCTGCGGGTCAATACAATTATGCCGATATTACATTTATATAATTTCTTTTATGTTTTACTACTTTTACAAGAAAAAAGGGCAATTTTTGCTTTAATTGCCTTAAATTTTTTTATTTTTTTATACAACTGTTTTTTTTGGTCTCACTAGGCGACTTGAAGTCAGGAATCCCTGATCGCTATTCTAATACACTGCACTACATGCGTAGTGGTGCAGTGTAAAAGTGCTGTCAGTTATTCACTGACAGCAAACCTAAGGCAGGACAAACTAGGCTTCCGTAGATGGCAAACCCGGAGGCCATTGTTAGGCCTCCTGTTGCCATAACATGACGGAATAGAACGTCAAGGAGCAGGAAGGGGTTAAAGGATCTGATAACGTCTTGGTGCCAGATACCACAGGACACTTTTAAAGATCTTCTGAAATCCATGTCCCAACGGGTCAGAGCTATTATGGCAGCACGAGGAGGACTACACAATATTAGGCAGGTGGTTTTAATGTTATGTCTGGATGGTGTATATGTTAGTAATTCATTTCTATTCATTTGTACATTGATGGAAAATAGCGTATGTTCACACGCAAACTCAAAAATATCTAAAAATACAGAGCTGTTTTCAAGGTTTTCAGCGTTTTTTTTACGGCCGTTTTTGGAGCCGTTTTCAATATTGTCTAGGAAAAACGGCTCCAAAAACAGCCCAAGAAGTGACTTGCACTTCTTTTGTGAACATACCCTAAAAAAAGAGTAATTTTTCTGTGCTTTTTATTTTTACAATATTTATCAATCACCCTAAATATTGTAATCTTGGGGCCTACATTGCTCCTATGTGAACATGGGAACGCCACCATTCTCACCAGTTTTAAGGAGTAATGTAAGTCTTAGGCCAAAACGTAGTAGTAGTCGAAACACCAATCCAACCGAGATGGAATATGAAATATCCAAGATAGAAGGCAGTCCCAGGCATAAAATAAGATAAGATAACTTTATTAATCCCCGAAGGGAAATTCCAGTATCACAGAAATGGATTCTGGGAAACGGCATCAGGGATCTTTTATTATTAGGTCTCTGTGCAGATTGAGATTCTGGCGTCCAAGGTGAAGATGAAGAAGAAGACTAGGTGGTACTGTAGACAAAACAAAAAAATAATCAGACCAGACGATAATCACTCAGCAATATACTGGTGCCGAAGCTCCAGCCATGATTTCACAAAAATACTATAGATGTCAGTGATCATACCTGTACTGCTGGTGTTTCTTATGTACCACAGCTGTTGGTACTTATCTCCTCCTCTGTCTTTGAAAGGCATGGACGCGGCACAAGGGACAGCGTGGATTTGTCGGGATCCAATGTGCAATACAAGGCAGATGGAATATGTGAGAACATGGCAGAACGGTGACTTGCTCTCCAATCTCATAGTCCTCTAGGCATATAGTGCAGGACTGGATGTCTTCGTTGTCAGTAAAGGTTCGAGATGGGAGTCTATCAATCTGCCTGCCTCTCCTGCCTCGCCGACGTTGTCTTCTCTGCACAGGTCTGCTGTCTGTGGTCTCTGTTGTCGGCTGTTGGTTGGGAAGCAGCTGACTGGTGCTTGGTGTTGGCTCCACCAGCCTGTTAGATATTTGCTGAGGAGATCTGCTTCCTTCTCTGGACGGCTGCAGGTTTGGTAGCGGCTCACTGGTGCTGGGGTCTTGTGTTGGTTCCTCCAGCCTTTCGGATCTCTCCTGAGTAGTTGATGGAGTAGACCCAGGCTGGGATTCTCCAGGAATTCTGAGCTCGGTCTCACTATTAATACGACGGCCACTTGTCGTTTCAGACTGTTCTATTGGCTCAGGTCGTAATGGGGACCGGCTTCTGTCCGCTCCTTCTTGCTGCAACCTACGGCGCGGTGGAACTTGACCACGTCTTCGTCTCCTGTCGGGGACATTGTCATGGTCTTCATCCTGCTCCACACTCTGACGCCTTCTATGTCCAGATCTTAATCTTCCATCAGCAATGCCTAGATGTGAAACAATGTGTATAACATATATTAATTATGTACAGAAAAAATGGGAAAAAAGATCAATACCAGACATTTCCTATGGACTCGCGTGGCCTTCTTTCTAGAGGAAAGCTCCCATGTTTTTCTAATCTTGGACAACCGTTTTGATACTATGAATATATACACAGTCGAGTCACATTATTATAACTACTACTAATATCCAGAGTAACCGGCGTGTGCAGCACGGACAGCAGTAGACGGGCTGGGAGTGACTCAATAAGGTGCTGGTCAGTGGTCTCATATGTGGAGCCTCGCTGACTCCATACATCCCACATTTACTGGAGGGTGCGTGGGGGAGGATCCATAAAGCGAACAACACGATCGACGTGGTCCCACAGATGCTCAATTGGCTTCAAGTCCGGAGAAATAGCGGGCCAGGGAAGTACTTGGAAGTCTTGGTCGTGCTCTACCAACCACTGTCGGGCATTTATAGTCGTGTGACATGTCGCATTGTCTTGCTTTAAGATTCCATCTGCTCCAGGGAAGACAATCAGCATGTATGGTGGATGTGATCTGTAACGATGGATTCATATCTAAATCGGTTCAGAGCCTTCCACATGGATGAGTGGCCCAGAGAATGCCATGGAAAAATACCCCAGACGCTGACGTCGCCGCCAGCTTGTGTTCTTCCAGCAATGGTTGTAAAGTCCATCCTTTCGATGAAGCAGAAAACGTGATTTATCGGAGAAGACAACCCTCTGCCAATAATCGGTGCTCTGAGACCAATACTGCCGTGCAAATTGAAGCCATTTTCTCTGATGCACCTTTGTTACATAGGAGCAGTGACCATCCGTCGGGTTCGGAGCCCCATACGCAGTCGGGTTCGCTGAACTGTTGTATTAGACACACGTCTGGTAGCCAACGTTCACCTCTCACATACATGGCACATGGTGCTCTGCATTTTCCATGTCCGTTATTCCCAATGGTGCCATTTGTCCACTCACGATACACTGTCACCACAGCAGCACGCGAACAGTTCACAAACTGCGCTGTTTGAGAAATACCGCTGCCCTTGGTCCGAAAGCCAATAATCATCCCTTTTTGCAACTAAAAAACGGTGCATTTTTTGCGGACGCAAAACGGACACGTTTGTGTGAAACTAGCCTAAATGTATCTGATATAACAAGTTCCACTTACCTTGATTTATCCGGGAACTTTCGTCTATTGCAAGCTGCAAGAGTTCTCGGTAACTCATTGTTCCTTGTAGCAGGCGGCTTGATGTTTAAATTCAGGAACAACGGAAAAAGGGGATTCCTCAAATAAGAGGGAATCTACCACGATGTTCAGAAGTTGCACTGGTGTTTAAGTGCTCTGAACAGATGATGTAGTAGTCGCTTTGTAGCACAAATTCGCTCTTTGAAAAACCAAGTGAAGTTTCAGCATCAGCATCAACTCGAGATATGGCACTGATGTGACCGCGCTTGGGGGCTTTAGAACTTCACGCCATTGTGATGTCACTGCTATAGATGACACACCCTCCATTGTTCTGATGACATCACTGCCTGCAATGATGTCATAATGCTTGCGGTATGTCATAATCGGTACCCTGCTCTCCATTATACCAATCACTGCAGTAAAGCCTACAAATAAATAAATATATATATATATATATATATATATATATAATTTTTTATAAATTTATATACTGCAGCTGAAGATCTCTTTCGGTGATCGGCATATAATTGTTTAGTAGATGTTGTAGCACACAATTCATCTGAGGAAAAGTCTTAGTAACAGATTACCACAATGGAAAGGTGGAAATTTAACTTTATTTTTCTAAAACTAGATGGTTTTGGAGTAAATAAGAATCCTTTATAACCTAAAGAGGTTGTCTGGTATAGAAAACCCATTGTAATTACCCTATTGGGGAATACTAAGTTAAGAAAGGACAAGCCTCTTATTAATTTCACTGTGTAATACTTTGTTTCTCCTGTGGTGGCGCTGCAGGGGAATTCAACACTTCTCAAGTTCCATCACAGATTAAATCTGATCGCTGGTGGTCACAATCAGCGACGTTAAGCTGCACTATCTGGATGTACAAATGACACTGGATGAGGGCCGTATTGTGACAGACATTTACACCAAACCAACTGACTGAAAATAACTTTTTAATTTTAGCTTTCAACCCAAATCAGCACAAAAATTAAATTTCACAAAGTCAACTACATAGTGATAGAAAATGCCGCAGAACTTCGCATATAAATGAGACGGATATATGAGAGGCAGATAGATAGGGCGTGCTCTAGCAAAGTAAAAAATGAGCCCCCCATTACTTTATTTTTCTGATCTCAAAGGCCAAGATCTAATCCCGTTAGTAAGCCTTAAATATACACCTCCTGCAATGAGCCATAATACAATTGTGTGGGTCAGACCTTAACCCCTTCCTGCCGCAGCCATTTTGAATTTTTTTTTTTGTTCTTTCCTCCTCACCTTCCAAAAGCCACAACTTTTTTATTTTTCTGTTGATATATCCATATGAGGGCTTGATTTTTGCAGGACGAGTTGTAGTTTTTCATGGCACCATTTATTTTACCATATAATGAAATGGGAAACTGAATGAACTTTCTTTGTGGGGTGAAATAGGAAAAAAACCTGTGATTTCTCCATTGTTTTTTGGGTTTAGTTTTTATGGAGATCACCGCGCGGTAAAAACGTCATGTTAACTTTATTCTGCGGGTCAATACAATTATGCCGATATTACATTTATATAATTTCTTTTATGTTTTACTACTTTTACAAGAAAAAAGGGCAATTTTTGCTTTAATTGCCTTAAATTTTTTTATTTTTTTATACAACTGTTTTTTTTGGTCTCACTAGGCGACTTGAAGTCAGGAATCCCTGATCGCTATTCTAATACACTGCACTACATGCGTAGTGGTGCAGTGTAAAAGTGCTGTCAGTTATTCACTGACAGCAAACCTAAGGCAGGACAAACTAGGCTTCCGTAGAGGGCAAACCCGGAGGCCATTGTTAGGCCTCCTGTTGCCATAACATGACGGAATAGAACGTCAAGGAGCAGGAAGGGGTTAAAGGATCTGATAACGTCTTGGTGCCAGATACCACAGGACACTTTTAAAGATCTTCTGAAATCCATGTCCCAACGGGTCAGAGCTATTATGGCAGCACGAGGAGGACTACACAATATTAGGCAGGTGGTTTTAATGTTATGTCTGGATGGTGTATATGTTAGTAATTCATTTCTATTCATTTGTACATTGATGGAAAATAGGGTATGTTCACACGCAAACTCAAAAATATCTGAAAATACAGAGCTGTTTTCAAGGTTTTCAGCGTTTTTTTTACGGTCGTTTTTGGAGCCGTTTTCAATATTGTCTAGGAAAAACGGCTCCAAAAACGGCCCAAGAAGTGACTTGCACTTCTTTTGTGAACATACCCTAAAAAAAGAGTAATTTTTCTGTGCTTTTTATTTTTACAATATTTATCAATCACCCTAAATATTGTAATCTTGGGGCCTACATTGCTCCTATGTGAACATGGGAACGCCACCATTCTCACCAGTTTTAAGGAGTAATGTAAGTCTTAGGCCAAAACGTAGTAGTAGTCGAAACACCAATCCAACCGAGATGGAATATGAAATATCCAAGATAGAAGGCAGTCCCAGGCATAAAATAAGATAAGATAACTTTATTAATCCCCGAAGGGAAATTCCAGTATCACAGAAATTGATTCTGGGAAACGGCATCAGGGATCTTTTATTATTAGTTCTCTGTGCAGATTGAGATTCTGGCATCCAAGGTGAAGATGAAGAAGAAGACTAGGTGGTACTGTAGACAAAACAAAAAAATAATCAGACCAGACGATAATCACTCAGCAATATACTGGTGCCGAAGCTCCAGCCATGATTTCACAAAAATACTATAGATGTCAGTGATCATACCTGTACTGCTGGTGTTTCTTATGTACCACAGCTGTTGGTACTTATCTCCTCCTCTGTCTTTGAAAGGCATGGACGCGGCACAAGGGACAGCGTGGATTTGTCGGGATCCAATGTGCAATACAAGGCAGATGGAATATGTGAGAACATGGCAGAACGGTGACTTGCTCTCCAATCTCATAGTCCTCTAGGCATATAGTGCAGGACTGGATGTCTTCGTTGTCAGTAAAGGTTCGAGATGGGAGTCTATCAATCTGCCTGCCTCTCCTGCCTCGCCGACGTTGTCTTCTCTGCACAGGTCTGCTGTCTGTGGTCTCTGTTGTCGGCTGTTGGTTGGGAAGCAGCTGACTGGTGCTTGGTGTTGGCTCCACCAGCCTGTTAGATGTTTGCTGAGGAGATCTGCTTCCTTCTCTGGACGGCTGCAGGTTTGGTAGCGGCTCACTGGTGCTGGGGTCTTGTGTTGGTTCCTCCAGCCTTTCGGATCTCTCCTGAGTAGTTGATGGAGTAGACCCAGGCTGGGATTCTCCAGGAATTCTGAGCTCGGTCTCACTATTAATACGACGGCCACTTGTCGTTTCAGACTGTTCTATTGGCTCAGGTCGTAATGGGGACCGGCTTCTGTCCGCTCCTTCTTGCTGCAACCTACGGCGCGGTGGAACTTGACCACGACTTCGTCTCCTGTCGGGGACATTGTCATGGTCTTCATCCTGCTCCACACTCTGACGCCTTCTATGTCCAGATCTTAATCTTCCATCAGCAATGCCTAGATGTGAAACAATGTGTATAACATATATTAATTATGTACAGAAAAAATGGGAAAAAAGATCAATACCAGACATTTCCTATGGACTCGCGTGGCCTTCTTTCTAGAGGAAAGCTCCCATGTTTTTCTAATCTTGGACAACCGTTTTGATACTATGAATATATACACAGTCGAGTCACATTATTATAACTACTACTAATATCCAGAGTAACCGGCGTGTGCAGCACGGACAGCAGTAGACGGGCTGGGAGTGACTCAATAAGGTGCTGGTCAGTGGTCTCATATGTGGAGCCTCGCTGACTCCATACATCCCACATTTACTGGAGGGTGCGTGGGGGAGGATCCATAAAGCGAACAACACGATCGACGTGGTCCCACAGATGCTCAATTGGCTTCAAGTCCGGAGAAATAGGGGGCCAGGGAAGTACTTGGAAGTCTTGGTCGTGCTCTACCAACCACTGTCGGGCATTTATAGTCGTGTGACATGTCGCATTGTCTTGCTTTAAGATTCCATCTGCTCCAGGGAAGACAATCAGCATGTATGGTGGATGTGATCTGTAACGATGGATTCATATCTAAATCGGTTCAGAGCCTTCCACATGGATGAGTGGCCCAGAGAATGCCATGGAAAAATACCCCAGACGCTGACGTCGCCGCCAGCTTGTGTTCTTCCAGCAATGGTTGTAAAGTCCATCCTTTCGATGAAGCAGAAAACGTGATTTATCGGAGAAGACAACCCTCTGCCAATAATCGGTGCTCTGAGACCAATACTGCCGTGCAAATTGAAGCCATTTTCTCTGATGCACCTTTGTTACATAGGAGCAGTGACCATCCGTCGGGTTCGGAGCCCCATACGCAGTCGGGTTCGCTGAACTGTTGTATTAGACACACGTCTGGTAGCCAACGTTCACCTCTCACATACATGGCACATGGTGCTCTGCAGTTTCCATGTCCGTTATTCCCAATGGTGCCATTTGTCCACTCACGATACACTGTCACCACAGCAGCACGCGAACAGTTCACAAACTGCGCTGTTTGAGAAATACCGCTGCCCTTGGTCCGAAAGCCAATAATCATCCCTTTTTGCAACTAAAAAACGGTGCATTTTTTGCGGACGCAAAACGGACACGTTTGTGTGAAACTAGCCTAAATGTATCTGATATAACAAGTTCCACTTACCTTGATTTATCCGGGAACTTTCGTCTATTGCAAGCTGCAAGAGTTCTCGGTAACTCATTGTTCCTTGTAGCAGGCGGCTTGATGTTTAAATTCAGGAACAACGGAAAAAGGGGATTCCTCAAATAAGAGGGAATCTACCACGATGTTCAGAAGTTGCACTGGTGTTTAAGTGCTCTGAACAGATGATGTAGTAGTCGCTTTGTAGCACAAATTCGCTCTTTGAAAAACCAAGTGAAGTTTCAGCATCAGCATCAACTCGAGATATGGCACTGATGTGACCGCGCTTGGGGGCTTTAGAACTTCACGCCATTGTGATGTCACTGCTATAGATGACACACCCTCCATTGTTCTGATGACATCACTGCCTGCAATGATGTCATAATGCTTGCGGTATGTCATAATCGGTACCCTGCTCTCCATTATACCAATCACTGCAGTAAAGCCTACAAATAAATAAATATATATATATATATATATATATATATATAATTTTTTATAAATTTATATACTGCAGCTGAAGATCTCTTTCGGTGATCGGCATATAATTGTTTAGTAGATGTTGTAGCACACAATTCATCTGAGGAAAAGTCTTAGTAACAGATTACCACAATGGAAAGGTGGAAATTTAACTTTATTTTTCTAAAACTAGATGGTTTTGGAGTAAATAAGAATCCTTTATAACCTAAAGAGGTTGTCTGGTATAGAAAACCCATTGTAATTACCCTATTGGGGAATACTAAGTTAAGAAAGGACAAGCCTCTTATTAATTTCACTGTGTAATACTTTGTTTCTCCTGTGGTGGCGCTGCAGGGGAATTCAACACTTCTCAAGTTCCATCACAGATTAAATCTGATCGCTGGTGGTCACAATCAGCGACGTTAAGCTGCACTATCTGGATGTACAAATGACACTGGATGAGGGCCGTATTGTGACAGACATTTACACCAAACCAACTGACTGAAAATAACTTTTTAATTTTAGCTTTCAACCCAAATCAGCACAAAAATTAAATTTCACAAAGTCAACTACATAGTGATAGAAAATGCCGCAGAACTTCGCATATAAATGAGACGGATATATGAGAGGCAGATAGATAGGGCGTGCTCTAGCAAAGTAAAAAATGAGCCCCCCATTACTTTATTTTTCTGATCTCAAAGGCCAAGATCTAATCCCGTTAGTAAGCCTTAAATATACACCTCCTGCAATGAGCCATAATACAATTGTGTGGGTCAGACCTTAACCCCTTCCTGCCGCAGCCATTTTGAATTTTTTTTTTTGTTCTTTCCTCCTCACCTTCCAAAAGCCACAACTTTTTTATTTTTCTGTTGATATATCCATATGAGGGCTTGATTTTTGCAGGACGAGTTGTAGTTTTTCATGGCACCATTTATTTTACCATATAATGAAATGGGAAACTGAATGAACTTTCTTTGTGGGGTGAAATAGGAAAAAAACCTGTGATTTCTCCATTGTTTTTTTGGGTTTAGTTTTTATGGAGATCACCGCGCGGTAAAAACGTCATGTTAACTTTATTCTGCGGGTCAATACAATTATGCCGATATTACATTTATATAATTTCTTTTGTTTTACTACTTTTACAAGAAAAAAGGGCAATTTTTGCTTTAATTGCCTTAAATTTTTTAATTTTTTTATACAACTGTTTTTTTTGGTCTCACTAGGCGACTTGAAGTCAGGAATCCCTGATCGCTATTCTAATACACTGCACTACATGCGTAGTGGTGCAGTGTAAAAGTGCTGTCAGTTATTCACTGACAGCAAACCTAAGGCAGGACAAAGTAGGCTTCCGTAGATGGCAAACCCGGAGGCCATTGTTAGGCCTCCTGTTGCCATAACATGACGGAATAGAACGTCAAGGAGCAGGAAGGGGTTAAAGGATCTGATAACGTCTTGGTGCCAGATACCACAGGACACTTTTAAAGATCTTCTGAAATCCATGTCCCAACGGGTCAGAGCTATTATGGCAGCACGAGGAGGACTACACAATATTAGGCAGGTGGTTTTAATGTTATGTCTGGATGGTGTATATGTTAGTAATTCATTTTTATTCATTTGTACATTGATGGAAAATAGGGTATGTTCACACGCAAACTCAAAAATATCTGAAAATACAGAGCTGTTTTCAAGGTTTTCAGCGTTTTTTTTACGGCCGTTTTTGGAGCCGTTTTCAATATTGTCTAGGAAAAACGGCTCCAAAAACGGCCCAAGAAGTGACTTGCACTTCTTTTGTGAACATACCCTAAAAAAAGAGTAATTTTTCTGTGCTTTTTATTTTTACAATATTTATCAATCACCCTAAATATTGTAATCTTGGGGCCTACATTGCTCCTATGTGAACATGGGAACGCCACCATTCTCACCAGTTTTAAGGAGTAATGTAAGTCTTAGGCCAAAACGTAGTAGTAGTCGAAACACCAATCCAACCGAGATGGAATATGAAATATCCAAGATAGAAGGCAGTCCCAGGCATAAAATAAGATAAGATAACTTTATTAATCCCCGAAGGGAAATTCCAGTATCACAGAAATGGATTCTGGGAAACGGCAATAGGGATCTTTTATTATTAGGTCTCTGTGCAGATTGAGATTCTGGCGTCCAAGGTGAAGATGAAGAAGAAGACTAGGTGGTACTGTAGACAAAACAAAAAAATAATCAGACCAGACGATAATCACTCAGCAATATACTGGTGCCGAAGCTCCAGCCATGATTTCACAAAAATACTATAGATGTCAGTGATCATACCTGTACTGCTGGTGTTTCTTATGTACCACAGCTGTTGGTACTTATCTCCTCCTCTGTCTTTGAAAGGCATGGACGCGGCACAAGGGACAGCGTGGATTTGTCGGGATCCAATGTGCAATACAAGGCAGATGGAATATGTGAGAACATGGCAGAACGGTGACTTGCTCTCCAATCTCATAGTCCTCTAGGCATATAGTGCAGGACTGGATGTCTTCGTTGTCAGTAAAGGTTCGAGATGGGAGTCTATCAATCTGCCTGCCTCTCCTGCCTCGCCGACGTTGTCTTCTCTGCACAGGTCTGCTGTCTGTGGTCTCTGTTGTCGGCTGTTGGTTGGGAAGCAGCTGACTGGTGCTTGGTGTTGGCTCCACCAGCCTGTTAGATGTTTGCTGAGGAGATCTGCTTCCTTCTCTGGACGGCTGCAGGTTTGGTAGCGGCTCACTGGTGCTGGGGTCTTGTGTTGGTTCCTCCAGCCTTTCGGATCTCTCCTGAGTAGTTGATGGAGTAGACCCAGGCTGGGATTCTCCAGGAATTCTGAGCTCGGTCTCACTATTAATACGACGGCCACTTGTCGTTTCAGACTGTTCTATTGGCTCAGGTCGTAATGGGGACCGGCTTCTGTCCGCTCCTTCTTGCTGCAACCTACGGCGTGGTGGAACTTGACCACGACTTCGTCTCCTGTCGGGGACATTGTCATGGTCTTCATCCTGCTCCACACTCTGACGCCTTCTATGTCCAGATCTTAATCTTCCATCAGCAATGCCTAGATGTGAAACAATGTGTATAACATATATTAATTATGTACAGAAAAAATGGGAAAAAAGATCAATACCAGACATTTCCTATGGACTCGCGTGGCCTTCTTTCTAGAGGAAAGCTCCCATGTTTTTCTAACCTTGGACAACCGTTTTGATACTATGAATATATACAGTCGAGTCACATTATTATAACTACTACTAATATCCAGAGTAACCGGCGTGTGCAGCACGGACAGCAGTAGACGGGCTGGGAGTGACTCAATAAGGTGCTGGTCAGTGGTCTCATATGTGGAGCCTCGCTGACTCCATACATCCCACATTTACTGGAGGGTGCGTGGGGGAGGATCCATAAAGCGAACAACACGATCGACGTGGTCCCACAGATGCTCAATTGGCTTCAAGTCCGGAGAAATAGGGGGCCAGGGAAGTACTTGGAAGTCTTGGTCGTGCTCTACCAACCACTGTCGGGCATTTATAGTCGTGTGACATGTCGCATTGTCTTGCTTTAAGATTCCATCTGCTCCAGGGAAGACAATCAGCATGTATGGTGGATGTGATCTGTAACGATGGATTCATATCTAAATCGGTTCAGAGCCTTCCACATGGATGAGTGGCCCAGAGAATGCCATGGAAAAATACCCCAGACGCTGACATCGCCGCCAGCTTGTGTTCTTCCAGCAATGGTTGTAAAGTCCATCCTTTCGATGAAGCAGAAAACGTGATTTATCGGAGAAGACAACCCTCTGCCAATCTTCGGTGCTCTGAGACCAATACTGCCGTGCAAATTGAAGCCATTTTCTCTGATGCACCTTTGTTACATAGGAGCAGTGACCATCCGTCGGGTTCGGAGCCCCATACGCAGTCGGGTTCGCTGAACTGTTGTATTAGACACACGTCTGGTAGCCAACGTTCACCTCTCACATACATGGCACATGGTGCTCTGCAGTTTCCATGTCCGTTATTCCCAATGGTGCCATTTGTCCACTCACGATACACTGTCACCACAGCAGCACGCGAACAGTTCACAAACTGCACTGTTTGAGAAATACCGCTGCCCTTGGTCCGAAAGCCAATAATCATCCCTTTTTGCAACTAAAAATCGGTGCATTTTTTGCGGACGCAAAACGGACACGTTTGTGTGAAACTAGCCTAAATGTATCTGATATAACAAGTTCCACTTACCTTGATTTATCCGGGAACTTTCGTCTATTGCAAGCTGCAAGAGTTCTCGGTAACTCATTGTTCCTTGTAGCAGGCGGCTTGATGTTTAAATTCAGGAACAACGGAAAAAGGGGATTCCTCAAATAAGAGGGAATCTACCACGATGTTCAGAAGTTGCACTGGTGTTTAAGTGCTCTGAACAGATGATGTAGTAGTCGCTTTGTAGCACAAATTCGCTCTTTGAAAAACCAAGTGAAGTTTCAGCATCAGCATCAACTCGAGATATGGCACTGATGTGACCGCGCTTGGGGGCTTTAGAACTTCACGCCATTGTGATGTCACTGCTATAGATGACACACCCTCCATTGTTCTGATGACATCACTGCCTGCAATGATGTCATAATGCTTGCGGTATGTCATAATCGGTACCCTGCTCTCCATTATACCAATCACTGCAGTAAAGCCTACAAATAAATAAATATATATATATATATATAATTTTTTATAAATTTATATACTTCAGCTGAAAATCTCTTTCGGTGATCGGCATATAATTGTTTAGTAGATGTTGTAGCACACAATTCATCTGAGGAAAAGTCTTAGTAACAGATTACCACAATGGAAAGGTGGAAATTTAACTTTATTTTTCTAAAACTAGATGGTTTTGGAGTAAATAAGAATCCTTTATAACCTAGAGAGGTTGTCTGGTATAGAAAACCCATTGTAATTACCCTATTGGGGAATACTAAGTTAAGAAAGGACAAGCCTCTTATTAATTTCACTGTGTAATACTTTGTTTCTCCTGTGGTGGCGCTGCAGGGGAATTCAACACTTCTCAAGTTCCATCACAGATTAAATCTGATCGCTGGTGGTCACAATCAGCGACGTTAAGCTGCACTATCTGGATGTACAAATGACACTGGATGAGGGCCGTATTGTGACAGACATTTACACCAAACCAACTGACTGAAAATAACTTTTTAATTTTAGCTTTCAACCCAAATCAGCACAAAAATTAAATTTCACAAAGTCAACTACATAGTGATAGAAAATGCCGCAGAACTTCGCATATAAATGAGACGGATATATGAGAGGCAGATAGATAGGGCGTGCTCTAGCAAAGTAAAAAATGAGCCCCCCATTACTTTATTTTTCTGATCTCAAAGGCCAAGATCTAATCCCGTTAGTAAGCCCTAAATATACACCTCCTGCAATGAGCCATAATACAATTGTGTGGGTCAGACCTTAACCCCTTCCTGCCGCAGCCATTTTGAATTTTTTTATTTTTGTTCTTTCCTCCTCACCTTCCAAAAGCCACAACTTTTTTATTTTTCTGTTGATATATCCATATGAGGGCTTGATTTTTACAGGACGAGTTGTAGTTTTTCATGGCACCATTTATTTTACCATATAATGAAATGGGAAACTGAAAGAACTTTCTTTGTGGGGTGAAATAGGAAAAAAACCTGTGATTTCTCCATTGTTTTTTGGGTTTAGTTTTTATGGAGATCACCGCGCGGTAAAAACGTCATGTTAACTTTATTCTGCGGGTCAATACAATTATGCCGATATTACATTTATATAATTTCTTTTGTTTTACTACTTTTACAAGAAAAAAGGGCAATTTTTGCTTTAATCGCCTTAATTTTTTTTATTTTTTTATACAACTGTTTTTTTTGGTCTCACTAGGCGACTTGAAGTCAGGAATCCCTGATCGCTATTCTAATACACTGCACTACATGCGTAGTGGTGCAGTGTAAAAGTGCTGTCAGTTATTCACTGACAGCAAACCTAAGGCAGGACAAACTAGGCTTCCGTAGATGGCAAACCCGGAGGCCATTGTTAGGCCTCCTGTTGCCATAACATGACGGAATAGAACGTCAAGGAGCAGGAAGGGGTTAAAGGATCTGATAACGTCTTGGTGCCAGATACCACAGGACAATTTTAAAGATCTTCTAAAATCCATGTCCCAACGGGTCAGAGCTATTATGGCAGCACGAGGAGGACTACACAATATTAGGCAGGTGGTTTTAATGTTATGTCTGGATGGTGTATATGTTAGTAATTCATTTCTATTCATTTGTACATTGATGGAAAATAGGGTATGTTCATACGCAAACTCAAAAATATCTGAAAATACAGAGCTGTTTTCAAGGTTTTCAGCGTTTTTTTTACGGCCGTTTTTGGAGCCGTTTTCAATATTGTCTAGGAAAAACGGCTCCAAAAACGGCCCAAGAAGTGACTTGCACTTCTTTTGTGAACATACCCTAAAAAAAGAGTAATTTTTCTGTGCTTTTTATTTTTACAATATTTATCAATCACCCTAAATATTGTAATCTTGGGGCCTACATTGCTCCTATGTGAACATGGGAACGCCACCATTCTCACCAGTTTTAAGGAGTAATGTAAGTCTTAGGCCAAAACGTAGTAGTAGTCGAAACACCAATCCAACCGAGATGGAATATGAAATATCCAAGATAGAAGGCAGTCCCAGGCATAAAATAAGATAAGATAACTTTATTAATCCCCGAAGGGAAATTCCAGTATCACAGAAATGGATTCTGGGAAACGGATCTTTTATTATTAGGTCTCTGTGCAGATTGAGATTCTGGCGTCCAAGGTGAAGATGAAGAAGAAGACTAGGTGGTACTGTAGACAAAACAAAAAAATAATCAGACCAGACGATAATCACTCAGCAATATACTGGTGCCGAAGCTCCAGCCATGATTTCACAAAAATACTATAGATGTCAGTGATCATACCTGTACTGCTGGTGTTTCTTATGTACCACAGCTGTTGGTACTTATCTCCTCCTCTGTCTTTGAAAGGCATGGACGCGGCACAAGGGACAGCGTGGATTTGTCGGGATCCAATGTGCAATACAAGGCAGATGGAATATGTGAGAACATGGCAGAACGGTGACTTGCTCTCCAATCTCATAGTCCTCTAGGCATATAGTGCAGGACTGGATGTCTTCGTTGTCAGTAAAGGTTCGAGATGGGAGTCTATCAATCTGCCTGCCTCTCCTGCCTCGCCGACGTTGTCTTCTCTGCACAGGTCTGCTGTCTGTGGTCTCTGTTGTCGGCTGTTGGTTGGGAAGCAGCTGACTGGTGCTTGGTGTTGGCTCCACCAGCCTGTTAGATGTTTGCTGAGGAGATCTGCTTCCTTCTCTGGACGGCTGCAGGTTTGGTAGCGGCTCACTGGTGCTGGGGTCTTGTGTTGGTTCCTCCAGCCTTTCGGATCTCTCCTGAGTAGTTGATGGAGTAGACCCAGGCTGGGATTCTCCAGGAATTCTGAGCTCGGTCTCACTATTAATACGACGGCCACTTGTCGTTTCAGACTGTTCTATTGGCTCAGGTCGTAATGGGGACCGGCTTCTGTCCGCTCCTTCTTGCTGCAACCTACGGCGCGGTGGAACTTGACCACGTCTTCGTCTCCTGTCGGGGACATTGTCATGGTCTTCATCCTGCTCCACACTCTGACGCCTTCTATGTCCAGATCTTAATCTTCCATCAGCAATGCCTAGATGTGAAACAATGTGTATAACATATATTAATTATGTACAGAAAAAATGGGAAAAAAGATCAATACCAGACATTTCCTATGGACTCGCGTGGCCTTCTTTCTAGAGGAAAGCTCCCATGTTTTTCTAATCTTGGACAACCGTTTTGATACTATGAATATATACAGTCGAGTCACATTATTATAACTACTACTAATATCCAGAGTAACCGGCGTGTGCAGCACGGACAGCAGTAGACGGGCTGGGAGTGACTCAATAAGGTGCTGGTCAGTGGTCTCATATGTGGAGCCTCGCTGACTCCATACATCCCACATTTACTGGAGGGTGCGTGGGGGAGGATCCATAAAGCGAACAACACGATCGACGTGGTCCCACAGATGCTCAATTGGCTTCAAGTCCGGAGAAATAGGGGGCCAGGGAAGTACTTGGAAGTCTTGGTCGTGCTCTTCCAACCACTGTCGGGCATTTATAGTCGTGTGACATGTCGCATTGTCTTGCTTTAAGATTCCATCTGCTCCAGGGAAGACAATCAGCATGTATGGTGGATGTGATCTGTAACGATGGATTCATATCTAAATCGGTTCAGAGCCTTCCACATGGATGAGTGGCCCAGAGAATGCCATGGAAAAATACCCCAGACGCTCACGTCGCCGCCAGCTTGTGTTCTTCCAGCAATGGTTGTAAAGTCCATCCTTTCGATGAAGCAGAAAACGTGATTTATCGGAGAAGACAACCCTCTGCCAATCATCGGTGCTCTGAGACCAATACTGCCGTGTAAATTGAAGCCATTTTCTCTGATGCACCTTTGTTACATAGGAGCAGTGACCATCCGTCGGGTTCGGAGCCCCATACGCAGTCGGGTTCGCTGAACTGTTGTATTAGACACACGTCTGGTAGCCAACGTTCACCTCTCACATACATGGCACATGGTGCTCTGCAGTTTCCATGTCCGTTATTCCCAATGGTGCCATTTGTCCACTCACGATACACTGTCACCACAGCAGCACGCGAACAGTTCACAAACTGCGCTGTTTGAGAAATACCGCTGCCCTTGGTCCGAAAGCCAATAATCATCCCTTTTTGCAACTAAAATACGGTGCATTTTTTGCGGACGCAAAACGGACACGTTTGTGTGAAACTAGCCTAAATGTATCTGATATAACAAGTTCCACTTACCTTGATTTATCCGGGAACTTTCGTCTATTGCAAGCTGCAAGAGTTCTCGGTAACTCATTGTTCCTTGTAGCAGGCGGCTTGATGTTTAAATTCAGGAACAACGGAAAAACGGGATTCCTCAAATAAGAGGGAATCTACCACGATGTTCAGAAGTTGCACTGGTGTTTAAGTGCTCTGAACAGATAATGTAGTAGTCGCTTTGTAGCACAAATTCGCTCTTTGAAAAACCAAGTGAAGTTTCAGCATCAGCATCAACTCGAGATATGGCACTGATGTGACCGCGCTTGGGGGCTTTAGAACTTCACGCCATTGTGATGTCACTGCTATAGATGACACACCCTCCATTGTTCTGATGACATCACTGCCTGCTATGATGTCATAATGCTTGCGGTATGTCATAATCGGTACCCTGCTCTCCATTATACCAATCACTGCAGCAAAGCCTACAAATAAATAAATATATATATATATAATTTTTTATAAATTTATATACTGCAGCTGAAAATCTCTTTCGGTGATCGGCATATAATTGTTTAGTAGATGTTGTAGCACACAATTCATCTGAGGAAAAGTCTTAGTAACAGATTACCACAATGGAAAGGTGGAAATTTAACTTTATTTTTCTAAAACTAGATGGTTTTGGAGTAAATAAGAATCCTTTATAACCTAAAGAGGTTGTCTGGTATAGAAAACCCATTGTAATTACCCTATTGGGGAATACTAAGTTAAGAAAGGACAAGCCTCTTATTAATTTCACTGTGTAATACTTTGTTTCTCCTGTGGTGGCGCTGCAGGGGAATTCAACACTTCTCAAGTTCCATCACAGATTAAATCTGATCGCTGGTGGTCACAATCAGCGACGTTAAGCTGCACTATCTGGATGTACAAATGACACTGGATGAGGGCCGTATTGTGACAGACATTTACACCAAACCAACTGACTGAAAATAACTTTTTAATTTTAGCTTTCAACCCAAATCAGCACAAAAATTAAATTTCACAAAGTCAACTACATAGTGATAGAAAATGCCGCAGAACTTCGCATATAAATGAGACGGATATATGAGAGGCAGATAGATAGGGCGTGCTGTAGCAAAGTAAAAAATGAACCCCCCATTACTTTATTTTTCTGATCTCAAAGGCCAAGATCTAATCCCGTTAGTAAGCCCTAAATATACACCTCCTGCAATGAGCCATAATACAATTGTGTGGGTCAGACCTTAACCCCTTCCTGCCGCAGCCATTTTGAATTTTTTATTTTTGTTCTTTCCTCCTCACCTTCCAAAAGCCACAACTTTTTTATTTTTCTGTTGATATATCCATATGAGGGCTTGATTTTTGCAGGACGAGTTGTAGTTTTTCATGGCACCATTTATTTTACCATATAATGAAATGGGAAACTGAATGAACTTTCTTTGTGGGGTGAAATAGGAAAAAACCTGTGATTTCTCCATTGTTTTTTGGGTTTAGTTTTTATGGAGATCACCGCGCGGTAAAAACGTCATGTTAACTTTATTCTGCGGGTCAATACAATTATGCCGATATTACATTTATATAATTTCTTTTGTTTTACTACTTTTACAAGAAAAAAGGTCAATTTTTGCTTTAATCGCCTTAAATTTTTTTATTTTTTTATACAACTGTTTTTTTTGGTCTCACTAGGCGACTTGAAGTCAGGAATCCCTGATCGCTATTCTAATACACTGCACTACATGCGTAGTGGTGCAGTGTAAAAGTGCTGTCAGTTATTCACTGACAGCAAACCTAAGGCAGGACAAACTAGGCTTCCGTAGATGGCAAACCCGGAGGCCATTGTTAGGCCTCCTGTTGCCATAACATGACGGAATAGAACGTCAAGGAGCAGGAAGGGGTTAAAGGATCTGATAACGTCTTGGTGCCAGATACCACAGGACACTTTTAAAGATCTTCTGAAATCCATGTCTCAACGGGTCAGAGCTATTATGGCAGCACGAGGAGGACTACACAATATTAGGCAGGTGGTTTTAATGTTATGTCTGGATGGTGTATATGTTAGTAATTCATTTCTATTCATTTGTACATTGATGGAAAATAGGGTATGTTCACACGCAAACTCAAAAATATCTGAAAATACAGAGCTGTTTTCAAGGTTTTCAGCGTTTTTTTTACGGCCGTTTTTGGAGCCGTTTTCAATATTGTCTAGGAAAAACGGCTCCAAAAACGGCCCAAGAAGTGACTTGCACTTCTTTTGTGAACATACCCTAAAAAAAGAGTAATTTTTCTGTGCTTTTTATTTTTACAATATTTATCAATCACCCTAAATATTGTAATCTTGAGGCCTACATTGCTCCTATGTGAACATGGGAACGCCACCATTCTCACCAGTTTTAAGGAGTAATGTAAGTCTTAGGCCAAAACATAGTAGTAGTCGAAACACCAATCCAACCGAGATGGAATATGAAATATCCAAGATAGAAGGCAGTCCCAGGCATAAAATAAGATAAGATAACTTTATTAATCCCCGAAGGGAAATTCCAGTATCACAGAAATGGATTCTGGGAAACGGCATCAGGGATCTTTTATTATTAGGTCTCTGTGCAGATTGAGATTCTGGCATCCAAGGTGAAGATGAAGAAGAAGACTAGGTGGTACTGTAGACAAAACAAAAAAATAATCAGACCAGACGATAATCACTCAGCAATATACTGGTGCCGAAGCTCCAGCCATGATTTCACAAAAATACTATAGATGTCAGTGATCATACCTGTACTGCTGGTGTTTCTTATGTACCACAGCTGTTGGTACTTATCTCCTCCTCTGTCTTTGAAAGGCATGGATGCGGCACAAGGGACAGCGTGGATTTGTCGGGATCCAATGTGCAATACAAGGCAGATGGAATATGTGAGAACATGGCAGAACGGTGACTTGCTCTCCAATCTCATAGTCCTCTAGGCATATAGTGCAGGACTGGATGTCTTCGTTGTCAGTAAAGGTTCGAGATGGGAGTCTATCAATCTGCCTGCCTCTCCTGCCTCGCCGACGTTGTCTTCTCTGCACAGGTCTGCTGTCTGTGGTCTCTGTTGTCGGCTGTTGGTTGGGAAGCAGCTGACTGGTGCTTGGTGTTGGGTCCACCAGCCTGTTAGATGTTTGCTGAGGAGATCTGCTTCCTTCTCTGGACGGCTGCAGGTTTGGTAGCGGCTCACTGGTGCTGGGGTCTTGTGTTGGTTCCTCCAGCCTTTCGGATCTCTCCTGAGTAGTTGATGGAGTAGACCCAGGCTGGGATTCTCCAGGAATTCTGAGCTCGGTCTCACTATTAATACGACAGCCACTTGTCGTTTCAGACTGTTCTATTGGCTCAGGTCGTAATGGGGACCGGCTTCTGTCCGCTCCTTCTTGCTGCAACCTACGGCGCGGTGGAACTTGACCACGTCTTCGTCTCCTGTCGGGGACATTGTCATGGTCTTCATCCTGCTCCACACTCTGACGCCTTCTATGTCCAGATCTTAATCTTCCATCAGCAATGCCTAGATGTGAAACAATGTGTATAACATATATTAATTATGTACAGAAAAAATGGGAAAAAAGATCAATACCAGACATTTCCTATGGACTCGCGTGGCCTTCTTTCTAGAGGAAAGCTCCCATGTTTTTCTAATCTTGGACAACCGTTTTGATACTATGAATATATACAGTCGAGTCACATTATTATAACTACTACTAATATCCAGAGTAACCGGCGTGTGCAGCACGGACAGCAGTAGACGGGCTGGGAGTGACTCAATAAGGTGCTGGTCAGTGGTCTCATATGTGGAGCCTCGCTGACTCCATACATCCCACATTTACTGGAGGGTGCGTGGGGGAGGATCCATAAAGCGAACAACACGATCGACGTGGTCCCACAGATGCTCAATTGGCTTCAAGTCTGGAGAAATAGGGGGCCAGGGAAGTACTTGGAAGTCTTGGTCGTGCTCTTCCAACCACTGTCGGGCATTTATAGTCGTGTGACATGTCGTATTGTCTTGCTTTAAGATTCCATCTGCTCCAGGGAAGACAATCAGCATGTATGGTGGATGTGATCTGTAACGATGGATTCATATCTAAATCGGTTCAGAGCCTTCCACATGGATGAGTGGCCCAGAGAATGCCATGGAAAAATACCCCAGACGCTCACGTCGCCGCCAGCTTGTGTTCTTCCAGCAATGGTTGTAAAGTCCATCCTTTCGATGAAGCAGAAAACGTGATTTATCGGAGAAGACAACCCTCTGCCAATCATCGGTGCTCTGAGACCAATACTGCCGTGTAAATTGAAGCCATTTTCTTTGATGCACCTTTGTTACATAGGAGCAGTGACCATCCGTCGGGTTCGGAGCCCCATACGCAGTCGGGTTCGCTGAACTGTTGTATTAGACACACGTCTGGTAGCCAACGTTCACCTCTCACATACATGGCACATGGTGCTCTGCAGTTTCCATGTCCGTTATTCCCAATGGTGCCATTTGTCCACTCACGATACACTGTCACCACAGCAGCACGCGAACAGTTCACAAACTGCGCTGTTTGAGAAATACCGCTGCCCTTGGTCCGAAAGCCAATAATCATCCCTTTTTGCAACTAAAAAAAGGTGCATTTTTTGCGGACGCAAAACGGACACGTTTGTGTGAAACTAGCCTAAATGTATCTGATATAACAAGTTCCACTTACCTTGATTTATCCGGGAACTTTCGTCTATTGCAAGCTGCAAGAGTTCTCGGTAACTCATTGTTCCTTGTAGCAGGCGGCTTGATGTTTAAATTCAGGAACAACGGAAAAAGGGGATTCCTCAAATAAGAGAGAATCTACCACGATGTTCAGAAGTTGCACTGGTGTTTAAGTGCTCTGAACAGATGATGTAGTAGTCGCTTTGTAGCACAAATTCGCTCTTTGAAAAACCAAGTGAAGTTTCAGCATCAGCATCAACTCGAGATATGGCACTGATGTGACCGCGCTTGGGGGCTTTAGAACTTCACGCCATTGTGATGTCACTGCTATAGATGACACACCCTCCATTGTTCTGATGACATCACTGCCTGCAATGATGTCATAATGCTTGCGGTATGTGATAATCTGTACCCTGCTCTCCATTATACCAATCACTGCAGTAAAGCCTACAAATAAATAAATATATATATATATATATAATTTTTTATAAATTTATATACTGCAGCTGAAAATCTCTTTCGGTGATCGGCATATAATTGTTTAGTAGATGTTGTAGCACACAATTCATCTGAGGAAAAGTCTTAGTAACAGATTACCACAATGGAAAGGTGGAAATTTAACTTTATTTTTCTAAAACTAGATGGTTTTGGAGTAAATAAGAATCCTTTATAACCTAAAGAGGTTGTCTGGTATAGAAAACCCATTGTAATTACCCTATTGGGGAATACTAAGTTAAGAAAGGACAAGCCTCTTATTAATTTCACTGTGTAATACTTTGTTTCTCCTGTGGTGGCGCTGCAGGGGAATTCAACACTTCTCAAGTTCCATCACAGATTAAATCTGATCGCTGGTGGTCACAATCAGCGACGTTAAGCTGCACTATCTGGATGTACAAATGACACTGGATGAGGGCCGTATTGTGACAGACATTTACACCAAACCAACTGACTGAAAATAACTTTTTAATTTTAGCTTTCAACCCAAATCAGCACAAAAATTAAATTTCACAAAGTCAACTACATAGTGATAGAAAATGCCGCAGAACTTCGCATATAAATGAGACGGATATATGAGAGGCAGATAGACAGGGCGTGCTCTAGCAAAGTAAAAAATGAGCCCCCCATTACTTTATTTTTCTGATCTCAAAGGCCAAGATCTAATCCCGTTAGTAAGCCCTAAATATACACCTCCTGCAATGAGCCATAATACAATTGTGTGGGTCAGACCTTAACCCCTTCCTGCCGCAGCCATTTTGAATTTTTTTATTTTTGTTCTTTCCTCCTCACCTTCCAAAAGCCACAACTTTTTTATTTTTCTGTTGATATATCCATATGAGGGCTTGATTTTTGCAGGACGAGTTGTAGTTTTTCATTGCACCATTTATTTTACCATATAATGAAATGGGAAACTGAAAGAACTTTCTTTGTGGGGTGAAATAGGAAAAAAACCTGTGATTTCTCCATTGTTTTTTGGGTTTAGTTTTTATGGAGATCACCGCGCGGTAAAAACGTCATGTTAACTTTATTCTGCGGGTCAATACAATTATGCCGATATTACATTTATATAATTTCTTTTGTTTTACTACTTTTACAAGAAAAAAGGTCAATTTTTGCTTTAATCGCCTTAAATTTTTTAATTTTTTTATACAACTGTTTTTTTTGGTCTCACTAGGCGACTTGAAGTCAGGAATCCCTGATCGCTATTCTAATACACTGCACTACATGCGTAGTGGTGCAGTGTAAAAGTGCTGTCAGTTATTCACTGACAGCAAACCTAAGGCAGGACAAACTAGGCTTCCGTAGATGGCAAACCCGGAGGCCATTGTTAGGCCTCCTGTTGCCATAACATGACGGAATAGAACGTCAAGGAGCAGGAAGGGGTTAAAGGATCTGATAACGTCTTGGTGCCAGATACCACAGGACACTTTTAAAGATCTTCTGAAATCCATGTCTCAACGGGTCAGAGCTATTATGGCAGCACGAGGAGGACTACACAATATTAGGCAGGTGGTTTTAATGTTATGTCTGGATGGTGTATATGTTAGTAATTCATTTCTATTCATTTGTACATTGATGGAAATTAGGGTATGTTCACACGCAAACTCAAAAATATCTGAAAATACAGAGCTGTTTTCAAGGTTTTCAGCGGTTTTTTTACGGCCGTTTTTGGAGCCGTTTTCAATATTGTCTAGGAAAAACGGCTCCAAAAACGGCCCAAGAAGTGACTTGCACTTCTTTTGTGAACATACCCTAAAAAAAGAGTAATTTTTCTGTGCTTTTTATTTTTACAATATTTATCAATCACCCTAAATATTGTAATCTTGGGGCCTACATTGCTCCTATGTGAACATGGGAACGCCACCATTCTCACCAGTTTTAAGGAGTAATGTAAGTCTTAGGCCAAAACGTAGTAGTAGTCGAAACACCAATCCAACCGAGATGGAATATGAAATATCCAAGATAGAAGGCAGTCCCAGGCATAAAATAAGATAAGATAACTTTATTAATCCCCGAAGGGAAATTCCAGTATCACAGAAATGGATTCTGGGAAACGGCATCAGGGATCTTTTATTATTAGGTCTCTGTGCAGATTGAGATTCTGGCGTCCAAGGTGAAGATGAAGAAGAAGACTAGGTGGTACTGTAGACAAAACAAAAAAATAATCAGACCAGACGATAATCACTCAGCAATATACTGGTGCCGAAGCTCCAGCCATGATTTCACAAAAATACTATAGATGTCAGTGATCATACCTGTACTGCTGGTGTTTCTTATGTACCACAGCTGTTGGTACTTATCTCCTCCTCTGTCTTTGAAAGGCATGGACGCGGCACAAGGGACAGCGTGGATTTGTCGGGATCCAATGTGCAATACAAGGCAGATGGAATATGTGAGAACATGGCAGAACGGTGACTTGCTCTCCAATCTCATAGTCCTCTAGGCATATAGTGCAGGACTGGATGTCTTCGTTGTCAGTAAAGGTTCGAGATGGGAGTCTATCAATCTGCCTGCCTCTCCTGCCTCGCCGACGTTGTCTTCTCTGCACAGGTCTGCTGTCTGTGGTCTCTGTTGTCGGCTGTTGGTTGGGAAGCAGCTGACTGGTGCTTGGTGTTGGCTCCACCAGCCTAGATGTTTGCTGAGGAGATCTGCTTCCTTCTCTGGACGGCTGCAGGTTTGGTAGCGGCTCACTGGTGCTGGGGTCTTGTGTTGGTTCCTCCAGCCTTTCGGATCTCTCCTGAGTAGTTGATGGAGTAGACCCAGGCTGGGATTCTCCAGGAATTCTGAGCTCGGTCTCACTATTAATACGACGGCCACTTGTCGTTTCAGACTGTTCTATTGGCTCAGGTCGTAATGGGGACCGGCTTCTGTCCGCTCCTTCTTGCTGCAACCTACGGTGCGGTGGAACTTGACCACGTCTTCGTCTCCTGTCGGGGACATTGTCATGGTCTTCATCCTGCTCCACACTCTGACGCCTTCTATGTCCAGATCTTAATCTTCCATCAGCAATGCCTAGATGTGAAACAATGTGTATAACATATATTAATTATGTACAGAAAAAATGGGAAAAAAGATCAATACCAGACATTTCCTATGGACTCGCGTGGCCTTCTTTCTAGAGGAAAGCTCCCATGTTTTTCTAATCTTGGACAACCGTTTTGATACTATGAATATATACACAGTCGAGTCACATTATTATAACTACTACTAATATCCAGAGTAACCGGCGTGTGCAGCACGGACAGCAGTAGACGGGCTGGGAGTGACTCAATAAGGTGCTGGTCAGTGGTCTCATATGTGGAGCCTCGCTGACTCTATACATCCCACATTTACTGGAGGGTGCGTGGGGGAGGATCCATAAAGCGAACAACACGATCGACGTGGTCCCACAGATGCTCAATTGGCTTCAAGTCCGGAGAAATAGGGGGCCAGGGAAGTACTTGGAAGTCTTGGTCGTGCTCTTCCAACCACTGTCGGGCATTTATAGTCGTGTGACATGTCGCATTGTCTTGCTTTAAGATTCCATCTGCTCCAGGGAAGACAATCAGCATGTATGGTGGATGTGATCTGTAACGATGGATTCATATCTAAATCGGTTCAGAGCCTTCCACATGGATGAGTGGCCCAGAGAATGCCATGGAAAAATACCCCAGACGCTGACGTCGCCGCCAGCTTGTGTTCTTCCAGCAATGGTTGTAAAGTCCATCCTTTCGATGAAGCAGAAAACGTGATTTATCGGAGAAGACAACCCTCTGCCAATCATCGGTGCTCTGAGACCAATACTGCCGTACAAATTGAAGCCATTTTCTCTGATGCACCTTTGTTACATAGGAGCAGTGACCATCCGTCGGGTTCGGAGCCCCATATGCAGTCGGGTTCGCTGAACTGTTGTATTAGACACACGTCTGGTAGCCAACGTTCACCTCTCACATACATGGCACATGGTGCTCTGCAGTTTCCATGTCCGTTATTCCCAATGGTGCCATTTGTCCACTCACGATACACTGTCACCACAGCAGCACGCGAACAGTTCACAAACTGCGCTGTTTGAGAAATACCGCTGCCCTTGGTCCGAAAGCCAATAATCATCCCTTTTTGCAACTAAAAAACGGTGCATTTTTTGCGGACGCAAAACGGACACGTTTGTGTGAAACTAGCCTAAATGTATCTGATATAACAAGTTCCACTTACCTTGATTTATCCGGGAACTTTCGTCTATTGCAAGCTGCAAGAGTTCTCGGTAACTCATTGTTCCTTGTAGCAGGCGGCTTGATGTTTAAATTCAGGAACAACGGAAAAAGGGGATTCCTCAAATAAGAGGGAATCTACCACGATGTTCAGAAGTTGCACTGGTGTTTAAGTGCTCTGAACAGATGATGTAGTAGTCGCTTTGTAGCACAAATTCGCTCTTTGAAAAACCAAGTGAAGTTTCAGCATCAGCATCAACTCGAGATATGGCACTGAAGTGACCGCGCTTGGGGGCTTTAGAACTTCACGCCATTGTGATGTCACTGCTATAGATGACACACCCTCCATTGTTCTGATGACATCACTGCCTGCAATGATGTCATAATGCTTGCGGTATGTCATAATCGGTACCCTGCTCTCCATTATACCAATCACTGCAGTAAAGCCTACAAATAAATAAATATATATATATATATATATATATAATTTTTTATAAATTTATATACTGCAGCTGAAAATCTCTTTCGGTGATCGGCATATAATTGTTTAGTAGATGTTGTAGCACACAATTCATCTGAGGAAAAGTCTTAGTAACAGATTACCACAATGGAAAGGTGAAAATGTAACTTTATTTTTCTAAAACTAGATGGTTTTGGAGTAAATAAGAATCCTTTATAACCTAAAGAGGTTGTCTGGTATAGAAAACCCATTGTAATTACCCTATTGGGGAATACTAAGTTAAGAAAGGACAAGCCTCTTATTAATTTCACTGTGTAATACTTTGTTTCTCCTGTGGTGGCGCTGCAGGGGAATTCAACACTTCTCAAGTTCCATCACTGATTAAATCTGATCGCTGGTGGTCACAATCAGCGACGTTAAGCTGCACTATCTGGATGTACAAATGACACTGGATGAGGGCCGTATTGTGACAGACATTTACACCAAACCAACTGACTGAAAATAACTTTTTAATTTTAGCTTTCAACCCAAATCAGCACAAAAATTAAATTTCACAAAGTCAACTACATAGTGATAGAAAATGCCGCAGAACTTCGCATATAAATGAGACGGATATATGAGAGGCAGATAGATAGGGCGTGCTCTAGCAAAGTAAAAAATGAGCCCCCCATTACTTTATTTTTCTGATCTCAAAGGCCAAGATCTAATCCCGTTAGTAAGCCCTAAATATACACCTCCTGCAATGAGCCATAATACAATTGTGTGGGTCAGACCTTAACCCCTTCCTGCCGCAGCCATTTTGAATTTTTTTATTTTTGTTCTTTCCTCCTCACCTTCCAAAAGCCACAACTTTTTTATTTTTCTGTTGATATATCCATATGAGGGCTTGATTTTTGCAGGACGAGTTGTAGTTTTTCATGGCACCATTTATTTTACCATATAATGAAATGGGAAACTGAAAGAACTTTCTTTGTGGGGTGAAATAGGAAAAAAACCTGTGATTTCTCCATTGTTTTTTGGGTTTAGTTTTTATGGAGATCATAAAAACGTCATGTTAACTTTATTCTGCGGGTCAATAAAATTATGCCGATATTACATTTATATAATTTCTTTTGTTTTACTACTTTTACAAGAAAAAAGGGCAATTTTTGCTTTAATTGCCTTAAATTTTTTTATTTTTTTATACAACTGTTTTTTTTGGTCTCACTAGGCGACTTGAAGTCAGGAATCCCTGATCGCTATTCTAATACACTGCACTACATGCGTAGTGGTGCAGTGTAAAAGTGCTGTCAGTTATTCACTGACAGCAAACCTAAGGCAGGATTAACTAGGCTTCCGTAGATGGCAAACCCGGAGGCCATTGTAAGGCCTCCTGTTGCCATAACATGACGGAATAGAACGTCAAGGAGCAGGAAGGGGTTAAAGGATCTGATAACGTCTTGGTGCCAGATACCACAGGACACTTTTAAAGATCTTCTGAAATCCATGTCCCAACGGGTCAGAGCTATTATGGCAGCACGAGGAGGACTACACAATATTAGGCAGGTGGTTTTAATGTTATGTCTGGATGGTGTATATGTTAGTAATTCATTTCTATTCATTTGTACATTGATGGAAATTAGGGTATGTTCACACGCAAACTCAAAAATATCTGAAAATACAGAGCTGTTTTCAAGGTTTTCAGCGTTTTTTTTACGGCCGTTTTTGGAGCCGTTTTCAATATTGTCTAGGAAAAACGGCTCCAAAAACGGCCCAAGAAGTGACTTGCACTTCTTTTGTGAACATACCCTAAAAAAAGAGTAATTTTTCTGTGCTTTTTATTTTTACAATATTTATCAATCACCCTAAATATTGTAATCTTGGGGCCTACATTGCTCCTATGTGAACATGGGAACGCCACCATTCTCACCAGTTTTAAGGAGTAATGTAAGTCTTAGGCCAAAACGTAGTAGTAGTCGAAACACCAATCCAACCGAGATGGAATATGAAATATCCAAGATAGAAGGCAGTCCCAGGCATAAAATAAGATAAGATAACTTTATTAATCCCCGAAGGGAAATTCCAGTATCACAGAAATGGATTCTGGGAAACGGATCTTTTATTATTAGGTCTCTGTGCAGATTGAGATTCTGGCGTCCAAGGTGAAGATGAAGAAGAAGACTAGGTGGTACTGTAGACAAAACAAAAAAATAATCAGACCAGACGATAATCACTCAGCAATATACTGGTGCCGAAGCTCCAGCCATGATTTCACAAAAATACTATAGATGTCAGTGATCATACCTGTACTGCTGGTGTTTCTTATGTACCACAGCTGTTGGTACTTATCTCCTCCTCTGTCTTTGAAAGGCATGGACGCGGCACAAGGGACAGCGTGGATTTGTCGGGATCCAATGTGCAATACAAGGCAGATGGAATATGTGAGAACATGGCAGAACGGTGACTTGCTCTCCAATCTCATAGTCCTCTAGGCATATAGTGCAGGACTGGATGTCTTCGTTGTCAGTAAAGGTTCGAGATGGGAGTCTATCAATCTGCCTGCCTCTCCTGCCTCGCCGACGTTGTCTTCTCTGCACAGGTCTGCTGTCTGTGGTCTCTGTTGTCGGCTGTTGGTTGGGAAGCAGCTGACTGGTGCTTGGTGTTGGCTCCACCAGCCTAGATGTTTGCTGAGGAGATCTGCTTCCTTCTCTGGACGGCTGCAGGTTTGGTAGCGGCTCACTGGTGCTGGGGTCTTGTGTTGGTTCCTCCAGCCTTTCGGATCTCTCCTGAGTAGTTGATGGAGTAGACCCAGGCTGGGATTCTCCAGGAATTCTGAGCTCGGTCTCACTATTAATACGACGGCCACTTGTCGTTTCAGACTGTTCTATTGGCTCAGGTCGTAATGGGGACCGGCTTCTGTCCGCTCCTTCTTGCTGCAACCTACGGTGCGGTGGAACTTGACCACGTCTTCGTCTCCTGTCGGGGACATTGTCATGGTCTTCATCCTGCTCCACACTCTGACGCCTTCTATGTCCAGATCTTAATCTTCCATCAGCAATGCCTAGATGTGAAACAATGTGTATAACATATATTAATTATGTACAGAAAAAATGGGAAAAAAGATCAATACCAGACATTTCCTATGGACTCGCGTGGCCTTCTTTCTAGAGGAAAGCTCCCATGTTTTTCTAATCTTGGACAACCGTTTTGATACTATGAATATATACACAGTCGAGTCACATTATTATAACTACTACTAATATCCAGAGTAACCGGCGTGTGCAGCACGGACAGCAGTAGACGGGCTGGGAGTGACTCAATAAGGTGCTGGTCAGTGGTCTCATATGTGGAGCCTCGCTGACTCTATACATCCCACATTTACTGGAGGGTGCGTGGGGGAGGATCCATAAAGCGAACAACACGATCGACGTGGTCCCACAGATGCTCAATTGGCTTCAAGTCCGGAGAAATAGGGGGCCAGGGAAGTACTTGGAAGTCTTGGTCGTGCTCTTCCAACCACTGTCGGGCATTTATAGTCGTGTGACATGTCGCATTGTCTTGCTTTAAGATTCCATCTGCTCCAGGGAAGACAATCAGCATGTATGGTGGATGTGATCTGTAACGATGGATTCATATCTAAATCGGTTCAGAGCCTTCCACATGGATGAGTGGCCCAGAGAATGCCATGGAAAAATACCCCAGACGCTGACGTCGCCGCCAGCTTGTGTTCTTCCAGCAATGGTTGTAAAGTCCATCCTTTCGATGAAGCAGAAAACGTGATTTATCGGAGAAGACAACCCTCTGCCAATCATCGGTGCTCTGAGACCAATACTGCCGTACAAATTGAAGCCATTTTCTCTGATGCACCTTTGTTACATAGGAGCAGTGACCATCCGTCGGGTTCGGAGCCCCATATGCAGTCGGGTTCGCTGAACTGTTGTATTAGACACACGTCTGGTAGCCAACGTTCACCTCTCACATACATGGCACATGGTGCTCTGCAGTTTCCATGTCCGTTATTCCCAATGGTGCCATTTGTCCACTCACGATACACTGTCACCACAGCAGCACGCGAACAGTTCACAAACTGCGCTGTTTGAGAAATACCGCTGCCCTTGGTCCGAAAGCCAATAATCATCCCTTTTTGCAACTAAAAAACGGTGCATTTTTTGCGGACGCAAAACGGACACGTTTGTGTGAAACTAGCCTAAATGTATCTGATATAACAAGTTCCACTTACCTTGATTTATCCGGGAACTTTCGTCTATTGCAAGCTGCAAGAGTTCTCGGTAACTCATTGTTCCTTGTAGCAGGCGGCTTGATGTTTAAATTCAGGAACAACGGAAAAAGGGGATTCCTCAAATAAGAGGGAATCTACCACGATGTTCAGAAGTTGCACTGGTGTTTAAGTGCTCTGAACAGATGATGTAGTAGTCGCTTTGTAGCACAAATTCGCTCTTTGAAAAACCAAGTGAAGTTTCAGCATCAGCATCAACTCGAGATATGGCACTGAAGTGACCGCGCTTGGGGGCTTTAGAACTTCACGCCATTGTGATGTCACTGCTATAGATGACACACCCTCCATTGTTCTGATGACATCACTGCCTGCAATGATGTCATAATGCTTGCGGTATGTCATAATCGGTACCCTGCTCTCCATTATACCAATCACTGCAGTAAAGCCTACAAATAAATAAATATATATATATATATATATATATAATTTTTTATAAATTTATATACTGCAGCTGAAAATCTCTTTCGGTGATCGGCATATAATTGTTTAGTAGATGTTGTAGCACACAATTCATCTGAGGAAAAGTCTTAGTAACAGATTACCACAATGGAAAGGTGAAAATGTAACTTTATTTTTCTAAAACTAGATGGTTTTGGAGTAAATAAGAATCCTTTATAACCTAAAGAGGTTGTCTGGTATAGAAAACCCATTGTAATTACCCTATTGGGGAATACTAAGTTAAGAAAGGACAAGCCTCTTATTAATTTCACTGTGTAATACTTTGTTTCTCCTGTGGTGGCGCTGCAGGGGAATTCAACACTTCTCAAGTTCCATCACTGATTAAATCTGATCGCTGGTGGTCACAATCAGCGACGTTAAGCTGCACTATCTGGATGTACAAATGACACTGGATGAGGGCCGTATTGTGACAGACATTTACACCAAACCAACTGACTGAAAATAACTTTTTAATTTTAGCTTTCAACCCAAATCAGCACAAAAATTAAATTTCACAAAGTCAACTACATAGTGATAGAAAATGCCGCAGAACTTCGCATATAAATGAGACGGATATATGAGAGGCAGATAGATAGGGCGTGCTCTAGCAAAGTAAAAAATGAGCCCCCCATTACTTTATTTTTCTGATCTCAAAGGCCAAGATCTAATCCCGTTAGTAAGCCCTAAATATACACCTCCTGCAATGAGCCATAATACAATTGTGTGGGTCAGACCTTAACCCCTTCCTGCCGCAGCCATTTTGAATTTTTTTATTTTTGTTCTTTCCTCCTCACCTTCCAAAAGCCACAACTTTTTTATTTTTCTGTTGATATATCCATATGAGGGCTTGATTTTTGCAGGACGAGTTGTAGTTTTTCATGGCACCATTTATTTTACCATATAATGAAATGGGAAACTGAAAGAACTTTCTTTGTGGGGTGAAATAGGAAAAAAACCTGTGATTTCTCCATTGTTTTTTGGGTTTAGTTTTTATGGAGATCATAAAAACGTCATGTTAACTTTATTCTGCGGGTCAATAAAATTATGCCGATATTACATTTATATAATTTCTTTTGTTTTACTACTTTTACAAGAAAAAAGGGCAATTTTTGCTTTAATTGCCTTAAATTTTTTTATTTTTTTATACAACTGTTTTTTTTGGTCTCACTAGGCGACTTGAAGTCAGGAATCCCTGATCGCTATTCTAATACACTGCACTACATGCGTAGTGGTGCAGTGTAAAAGTGCTGTCAGTTATTCACTGACAGCAAACCTAAGGCAGGATTAACTAGGCTTCCGTAGATGGCAAACCCGGAGGCCATTGTAAGGCCTCCTGTTGCCATAACATGACGGAATAGAACGTCAAGGAGCAGGAAGGGGTTAAAGGATCTGATAACGTCTTGGTGCCAGATACCACAGGACACTTTTAAAGATCTTCTGAAATCCATGTCCCAACGGGTCAGAGCTATTATGGCAGCACGAGGAGGACTACACAATATTAGGCAGGTGGTTTTAATGTTATGTCTGGATGGTGTATATGTTAGTAATTCATTTCTATTCATTTGTACATTGATGGAAATTAGGGTATGTTCACACGCAAACTCAAAAATATCTGAAAATACAGAGCTGTTTTCAAGGTTTTCAGCGTTTTTTTTACGGCCGTTTTTGGAGCCGTTTTCAATATTGTCTAGGAAAAACGGCTCCAAAAACGGCCCAAGAAGTGACTTGCACTTCTTTTGTGAACATACCCTAAAAAAAGAGTAATTTTTCTGTGCTTTTTATTTTTACAATATTTATCAATCACCCTAAATATTGTAATCTTGGGGCCTACATTGCTCCTATGTGAACATGGGAACGCCACCATTCTCACCAGTTTTAAGGAGTAATGTAAGTCTTAGGCCAAAACGTAGTAGTAGTCGAAACACCAATCCAACCGAGATGGAATATGAAATATCCAAGATAGAAGGCAGTCCCAGGCATAAAATAAGATAAGATAACTTTATTAATCCCCGAAGGGAAATTCCAGTATCACAGAAATGGATTCTGGGAAACGGATCTTTTATTATTAGGTCTCTGTGCAGATTGAGATTCTGGCGTCCAAGGTGAAGATGAAGAAGAAGACTAGGTGGTACTGTAGACAAAACAAAAAAATAATCAGACCAGACGATAATCACTCAGCAATATACTGGTGCCGAAGCTCCAGCCATGATTTCACAAAAATACTATAGATGTCAGTGATCATACCTGTACTGCTGGTGTTTCTTATGTACCACAGCTGTTGGTACTTATCTCCTCCTCTGTCTTTGAAAGGCATGGACGCGGCACAAGGGACAGCGTGGATTTGTCGGGATCCAATGTGCAATACAAGGCAGATGGAATATGTGAGAACATGGCAGAACGGTGACTTGCTCTCCAATCTCATAGTCCTCTAGGCATATAGTGCAGGACTGGATGTCTTCGTTGTCAGTAAAGGTTCGAGATGGGAGTCTATCAATCTGCCTGCCTCTCCTGCCTCGCCGACGTTGTCTTCTCTGCACAGGTCTGCTGTCTGTGGTCTCTGTTGTCGGCTGTTGGTTGGGAAGCAGCTGACTGGTGCTTGGTGTTGGCTCCACCAGCCTAGATGTTTGCTGAGGAGATCTGCTTCCTTCTCTGGACGGCTGCAGGTTTGGTAGCGGCTCACTGGTGCTGGGGTCTTGTGTTGGTTCCTCCAGCCTTTCGGATCTCTCCTGAGTAGTTGATGGAGTAGACCCAGGCTGGGATTCTCCAGGAATTCTGAGCTCGGTCTCACTATTAATACGACGGCCACTTGTCGTTTCAGACTGTTCTATTGGCTCAGGTCGTAATGGGGACCGGCTTCTGTCCGCTCCTTCTTGCTGCAGCCTACGGCGCGGTGGAACTTGACCACGTCTTCGTCTCCTGTCGGGGACATTGTCATGGTCTTCATCCTGCTCCACACTCTGACGCCTTCTATGTCCAGATCTTAATCTTCCATCAGCAATGCCTAGATGTGAAACAATGTGTATAACATATATTAATTATGTACAGAAAAAATGGGAAAAAAGATCAATACCAGACATTTCCTATGGACTCGCGTGGCCTTCTTTCTAGAGGAAAGCTCCCGTGTTTTTCTAATCTTGGACAACCGTTTTGATACTATGAATATATACACAGTCGAGTCACATTATTATAACTACTACTAATATCCAGAGTAACCGGCGTGTGCAGCACGGACAGCAGTAGACGGGCTGGGAGTGACTCAATAAGGTGCTGGTCAGTGGTCTCATATGTGGAGCCTCGCTGACTCTATACATCCCACATTTACTGGAGGGTGCGTGGGGGAGGATCCATAAAGCGAACAACACGATCGACGTGGTCCCACAGATGCTCAATTGGCTTCAAGTCCGGAGAAATAGGGGGCCAGGGAAGTACTTGGAAGTCTTGGTCGTGCTCTTCCAACCACTGTCGGGCATTTATAGTCGTGTGACATGTCGCATTGTCTTGCTTTAAGATTCCATCTGCTCCAGGGAAGACAATCAGCATGTATGGTGGATGTGATCTGTAACGATGGATTCATATCTAAATCGGTTCAGAGCCTTCCACATGGATGAGTGGCCCAGAGAATGCCATGGAAAAATACCCCAGACGCTGACGTCGCCGCCAGCTTGTGTTCTTCCAGCAATGGTTGTAAAGTCCATCCTTTCGATGAAGCAGAAAACGTGATTTATCGGAGAAGACAACCCTCTGCCAATCATCGGTGCTCTGAGACCAATACTGCCGTGCAAATTGAAGCCATTTTCTCTGATGCACCTTTGTTACATAGGAGCAGTGACCATCCGTCGGGTTCGGAGCCCCATACGCAGTCGGGTTCGCTGAACTGTTGTATTAGACACACGTCTGGTAGCCAACGTTCACCTCTCACATACATGGCACATGGTGCTCTGCAGTTTCCATGTCCGTTATTCCCAATGGTGCCATTTGTCCACTCACGATACACTGTCACCATAGCAGCACGCGAACAGTTCACAAACTGCGCTGTTTGAGAAATACCGCTGCCCTTGGTCCGAAAGCCAATAATCATCCCTTTTTGCAACTAAAAAACGGTGCATTTTTTGCGGACGCAAAACAGACACGTTTGTGTGAAACTAGCCTAAATGTATCTGATATAACAAGTTCCACTTACCTTGATTTATCCGGGAACTTTCGTCTATTGCAAGCTGCAAGAGTTCTCGGTAACTCATTGTTCCTTGTAGCAGGCGGCTTCATGTTTAAATTCAGGAACAACGGAAAAAGGGGATTCCTCAAATAAGAGGGAATCTACCACGATGTTCAGAAGTTGCACTGGTGTTTAAGTGCTCTGAACAGATGATGTAGTAGTCGCTTTGTAGCACAAATTCGCTCTTTGAAAAACCAAGTGAAGTTTCAGCATCAGCATCAACTCGAGATATGGCACTGATGTGACCGCGCTTGGGGGCTTTAGAACTTCACGCCATTGTGATGTCACTGCTATAGATGACACACCCTCCATTGTTCTGATGACATCACTGCCTGCAATGATGTCATAATGCTTGCGGTATGTCATAATCGGTACCCTGCTCTCCATTATACCAATCACTGCAGTAAAGCCTACAAATAAATAAATATATATATATATATATATATAATTTTTTATAAATTTATATACTGCAGCTGAAAATCTCTTTCGGTGATCGGCATATAATTGTTTAGTAGATGTTGTAGCACACAATTCATCTGAGGAAAAGTCTTAGTAACAGATTACCACAATGGAAAGGTGAAAATGTAACTTTATTTTTCTAAAACTAGATGGTTTTGGAGTAAATAAGAATCCTTTATAACCTAAAGAGGTTGTTTGGTATAGAAAACCCATTGTAATTACCCTATTGGGGAATACTAAGTTAAGAAAGGACAAGCCTCTTATTAATTTCACTGTGTAATACTTTGTTTCTCCTGTGGTGGCGCTGCAGGGGAATTCAACACTTCTCAAGTTCCATCACAGATTAAATCTGATCGCTGGTGGTCACAATCAGCGACGTTAAGCTGCACTATCTGGATGTACAAATGACACTGGATGAGGGCCGTATTGTGACAGACATTTACACCAAACCAACTGACTGAAAATAACTTTTTAATTTTAGCTTTCAACCCAAATCAGCACAAAAATTAAATTTCACAAAGTCAACTACATAGTGATAGAAAATGCTGCAGAACTTCGCATATAAATGAGACGGATATATGAGAGGCAGATAGATAGGGCGTGCTCTAGCAAAGTAAAAAATGAGCCCCCCATTACTTTATTTTTCTGATCTCAAAGGCCAAGATCTAATCCCGTTAGTAAGCCCTAAATATACACCTCCTGCAATGAGCCATAATACAATTGTGTGGGTCAGACCTTAACCCCTTCCTGCCGCAGCCATTTTGAATTTTTTTATTTTTGTTCTTTCCTCCTCACCTTCCAAAAGCCACAACTTTTTTATTTTTCTGTTGATATATCCATATGAGGGCTTGATTTTTGCAGGACGAGTTGTAGTTTTTCATGGCACCATTTATTTTACCATATAATGAAATGGGAAACTGAAAGAACTTTCTTTGTGGGGTGAAATAGGAAAAAAACCTGTGATTTCTCCATTGTTTTTTGGGTTTAGTTTTTATGGAGATCACCGCGCGGTAAAAACGTCATGTTAACTTTATTCTGCGGGTCAATACAATTATGCCGATATTACATTTATATAATTTCTTTTGTTTTACTACTTTTACAAGAAAAAAGGGCAATTTTTGCTTTAATTGCCTTAAATTTTTTTATTTTTTTATACAACTGTTTTTTTTGGTCTCACTAGGCGACTTGAAGTCAGGAATCCCTGATCGCTATTCTAATACACTGCACTACATGCGTAGTGGTGCAGTGTAAAAGTGCTGTCAGTTATTCACTGACAGCAAACCTAAGGCAGGATAAACTAGGCTTCCGTAGATGGCAAACCCGGAGGCCATTGTAAGGCCTCCTGTTGCCATAACATGACGGAATAGAACGTCAAGGAGCAGGAAGGGGTTAAAGGATCTGATAACGTCTTGGTGCCAGATACCACAGGACACTTTTAAAGATCTTCTGAAATCCATGTCCCAACGGGTCAGAGCTATTATGGCAGCACGAGGAGGACTACACAATATTAGGCAGGTGGTTTTAATGTTATGTCTGGATGGTGTATATGTTAGTAATTCATTTCTATTCATTTGTACATTGATGGAAAATAGGGTATGTTCACACGCAAACTCAAAAATATCTGAAAATACAGAGCTGTTTTCAAGGTTTTCAGCGTTTTTTTTACGGCCGTTTTTGGAGCCGTTTTCAATATTGTCTAGGAAAAACGGCTCCAAAAACGGCCCAAGAAGTGACTTGCACTTCTTTTGTGAACATACCCTAAAAAAAGAGTAATTTTTCTGTGCTTTTTATTTTTACAATATTTATCAATCACCCTAAATATTGTAATCTTGGGGCCTACATTGCTCCTATGTGAACATGGGAACGCCACCATTCTCACCAGTTTTAAGGAGTAATGTAAGTCTTAGGCCAAAACGTAGTAGTAGTCGAAACACCAATCCAACCGAGATGGAATATGAAATATCCAAGATAGAAGGCAGTCCCAGGCATAAAATAAGATAAGATAACTTTATTAATCCCCGAAGGGAAATTCCAGTATCACAGAAATGGATTCTGGGAAACGGCATCAGGGATCTTTTATTATTAGGTCTCTGTGCAGATTGAGATTCTGGCGTCCAAGGTGAAGATGAAGAAGAAGACTAGGTGGTACTGTAGACAAAACAAAAAAATAATCAGACCAGACGATAATCACTCAACAATATACTGGTGCCGAAGCTCCAGCCATGATTTCACAAAAATACTATAGATGTCAGTGATCATACCTGTACTGCTGGTGTTTCTTATGTACCACAGCTGTTGGTACTTATCTCCTCCTCTGTCTTTGAAAGGCATGGACGCGGCACAAGGGACAGCGTGGATTTGTCGGGATCCAATGTGCAATACAAGGCAGATGGAATATGTGAGAACATGGCAGAACGGTGACTTGCTCTCCAATCTCATAGTCCTCTAGGCATATAGTGCAGGACTGGATGTCTTCGTTGTCAGTAAAGGTTCGAGATGGGAGTCTATCAATCTGCCTGCCTCTCCTGCCTCGCCGACGTTGTCTTCTCTGCACAGGTCTGCTGTCTGTGGTCTCTGTTGTCGGCTGTTGGTTGGGAAGCAGCTGACTGGTGCTTGGTGTTGGCTCCACCAGCCTAGATGTTTGCTGAGGAGATCTGCTTCCTTCTCTGGACGGCTGCAGGTTTGGTAGCGGCTCACTGGTGCTGGGGTCTTGTGTTGGTTCCTCCAGCCTTTCGGATCTCTCCTGAGTAGTTGATGGAGTAGACCCAGGCTGGGATTCTCCAGGAATTCTGAGCTCGGTCTCACTATTAATACGACGGCCACTTGTCGTTTCAGACTGTTCTATTGGCTCAGGTCGTAATGGGGACCGGCTTCTGTCCGCTCCTTCTTGCTGCAACCTACGGTGCGGTGGAACTTGACCACGTCTTCGTCTCCTGTCGGGGACATTGTCATGGTCTTCATCCTGCTCCACACTCTCACGCCTTCTATGTCCAGATCTTAATCTTCCATCAGCAATGCCTAGATGTGAAACAATGTGTATAACATATATTAATTATGTACAGAAAAAATGGGAAAAAAGATCAATACCAGACATTTCCTATGGACTCGCGTGGCCTTCTTTCTAGAGGAAAGCTCCCATGTTTTTCTAATCTTGGACAACCGTTTTGATACTATGAATATATACACAGTCGAGTCACATTATTATAACTACTACTAATATCCAGAGTAACCGGCGTGTGCAGCACGGACAGCAGTAGACGGGCTGGGAGTGACTCAATAAGGTGCTGGTCAGTGGTCTCATATGTGGAGCCTCGCTGACTCTATACATCCCACATTTACTGGAGGGTGCGTGGGGGAGGATCCATAAAGCGAACAACACGATCGACGTGGTCCCACAGATGCTCAATTGGCTTCAAGTCCGGAGAAATAGGGGGCCAGGGAAGTACTTGGAAGTCTTGGTCGTGCTCTTCCAACCACTGTCGGGCATTTATAGTCGTGTGACATGTCACATTGTCTTGCTTTAAGATTCCATCTGCTCCAGGGAAGACAATCAGCATGTATGGTGGATGTGATCTGTAACGATGGATTCATATCTAAATCGGTTCAGAGCCTTCCACATGGATGAGTGGCCCAGAGAATGCCATGGAAAAATACCCCAGACGCTGACGTCGCCGCCAGCTTGTGTTCTTCCAGCAATGGTTGTAAAGTCCATCCTTTCGATGAAGCAGAAAACGTGATTTATCAGAGAAGACAACCCTCTGCCAATCATCGGTGCTCTGAGACCAATACTGCCGTACAAATTGAAGCCATTTTCTCTGATGCACCTTTGTTACATAGGAGCAGTGACCATCCGTCGGGTTCGGAGCCCCATACGCAGTCGGGTTCGCTGAACTGTTGTATTAGACACACGTCTGGTAGCCAACGTTCACCTCTCACATACATGGCACATGGTGCTCTGCAGTTTCCATGTCCGTTATTCCCAATGGTGCCATTTGTCCACTCACGATACACTGTCACCACAGCAGCACGCGAACAGTTCACAAACTGCGCTGTTTGAGAAATACCGCTGCCCTTGGTCCGAAAGCCAATAATCATCCCTTTTTGCAACTAAAAAACGGTGCATTTTTTGCGGACGCAAAACGGACACGTTTGTGTGAAACTAGCCTAAATGTATCTGATATAACAAGTTCCACTTACCTTGATTTATCCGGGAACTTTCGTCTATTGCAAGCTGCAAGAGTTCTCGGTAACTCATTGTTCCTTGTAGCAGGCGGCTTGATGTTTAAATTCAGGAACAACGGAAAAAGGGGATTCCTCAAATAAGAGGGAATCTACCACGATGTTCAGAAGTTGCACTGGTGTTTAAGTGCTCTGAACAGATGATGTAGTAGTCGCTTTGTAGCACAAATTCGCTCTTTGAAAAACCAAGTGAAGTTTCAGCATCAGCATCAACTCGAGATATGGCACTGAAGTGACCGCGCTTGGGGGCTTTAGAACTTCACGCCATTGTGATGTCACTGCTATAGATGACACACCCTCCATTGTTCTGATGACATCACTGCCTGCAATGATGTCATAATGCTTGCGGTATGTCATAATCGGTACCCTGCTCTCCATTATACCAATCACTGCAGTAAAGCCTACAAATAAATAAATATATATATATATATATATATAATTTTTTATAAATTTATATACTGCAGCTGAAAATCTCTTTCGGTGATCGGCATATAATTGTTTAGTAGATGTTGTAGCACACAATTCATCTGAGGAAAAGTCTTAGTAACAGATTACCACAATGGAAAGGTGGAAATGTAACTTTATTTTTCTAAAACTAGATGGTTTTGGAGTAAATAAGAATCCTTTATAACCTAAAGAGGTTGTCTGGTATAGAAAACCCATTGTAATTACCCTATTGGGGAATACTAAGTTAAGAAAGGACAAGCCTCTTATTAATTTCACTGTGTAATACTTTGTTTCTCCTGTGGTGGCGCTGCAGGGGAATTCAACACTTCTCAAGTTCCATCACTGATTAAATCTGATCGCTGGTGGTCACAATCAGCGACGTTAAGCTGCACTATCTGGATGTACAAATGACACTGGATGAGGGCCGTATTGTGACAGACATTTACACCAAACCATCTGACTGAAAATAACTTTTTAATTTTAGCTTTCAACCCAAATCAGCACAAAAATTAAATTTCACAAAGTCAACTACATAGTGATAGAAAATGCCGCAGAACTTCGCATATAAATGAGACGGATATATGAGAGGCAGATAGATAGGGCGTGCTCTAGCAAAGTAAAAAATGAGCCCCCCATTACTTTATTTTTCTGATCTCAAAGGCCAAGATCTAATCCCGTTAGTAAGCCCTAAATATACACCTCCTGCAATGAGCCATAATACAATTGTGTGGGTCAGACCTTAACCCCTTCCTGCCGCAGCCATTTTGAATTTTTTTATTTTTGTTCTTTCCTCCTCACCTTCCAAAAGCCACAACTTTTTTATTTTTCTGTTGATATATCCATATGAGGGCTTGATTTTTGCAGGACGAGTTGTAGTTTTTCATGGCACCATTTATTTTACCATATAATGAAATGGGAAACTGAAAGAACTTTCTTTGTGGGGTGAAATAGGAAAAAAACCTGTGATTTCTCCATTGTTTTTTGGGTTTAGTTTTTATGGAGATCATCGCGCGGTAAAAACGTCATGTTAACTTTATTCTGCGGGTCAATACAATTATGCCGATATTACATTTATATAATTTCTTTTGTTTTACTACTTTTACAAGAAAAAAGGGCAATTTTTGCTTTAATTGCCTTAAATTTTTTTATTTTTTTATACAACTGTTTTTTTTGGTCTCACTAGGCGACTTGAAGTCAGGAATCCCTGATCGCTATTCTAATACACTGCACTACATGCGTAGTGGTGCAGTGTAAAAGTGCTGTCAGTTATTCACTGACAGCAAACCTAAGGCAGGACAAACTAGGCTTCCGTAGATGACAAACCCGGAGGCCATTGTTAGGCCTCCTGTTGCCATAACATGACGGAATAGAACGTCAAGGAGCAGGAAGGGGTTAAAGGATCTGATAACGTCTTGGTGCCAGATACCACAGGACACTTTTAAAGATCTTCTGAAATCCATGTCCCAACAGGTCAGAGCTATTATGGCAGCACGAGGAGGACTACACAATATTAGGCAGGTGGTTTTAATGTTATGTCTGGATGGTGTATATGTTAGTAATTAATTTCTATTCATTTGTACATTGATGGAAATTAGGGTATGTTCACACGAAAACTCAAAAATATCTGAAAATACAGAGCTGTTTTTAAGGTTTTCAGCGTTTTTTACGGCCGTTTTTGGAGCTGTTTTCAATATTGTCTAGGAAAAACGGCTCCAAAATTGGCCCAAGAAGTGACTTGCACTTCTTTTGTGAACATACCCTAAAAAAAGAGTAATTTTTCTGTGCTTTTTATTTTTACAATATTTATCAATCACCCTAAATATTGTAATCTTGGGGCCTACATTGCTCCTATGTGAACATGGGAACGCCACCATTCTCACCAGTTTTAAGGAGTAATGTAAGTCTTAGGCCAAAACGTAGTAGTAGTCGAAACGCCAATCCAACCGAGATGGAATATGAAATATCCAAGATAGAAGGCAGTCCCAGGCATAAAATAAGATAAGATAACTTTATTAATCCCCGAAGGGAAATTCCAGTATCACAGAAATGGATTCTGGGAAACGGCATCAGGGATCTTTTATTATTAGGTCTCTGTGCAGATTGAGATTCTGGTGTCCAAGGTGAAGATGAAGAAGAAGACTAGGTGGTAATGTAGACAAAACAAAAAAATAATCAGACCAGACGATAATCACTCAGCAATATACTGGTGCCGAAGCTCCAGCCATGATTTCACAAAAATACTATAGATGTCAGTGATCATACCTGTACTGCTGGTGTTTCTTATGTACCACAGCTGTTGGTACTTATCTCCTCCTCTGTCTTTGAAAGGCATGGACGCGGCACAAGGGACAGCGTGGATTTGTCGGGATCCAATGTGCAATACAAGGCAGATGGAATATGTGAGAACATGGCAGAACGGTGACTTGCTCTCCAATCTCATAGTCCTCTAGGCATATAGTGCAGGACTGGATGTCTTCGTTGTCAGTAAAGGTTCGAGATGGGAGTCTATCAATCTGCCTGCCTCTCCTGCCTCGCCGACGTTGTCTTCTCTGCACAGGTCTGCTGTCTGTGGTCTCTGTTGTCGGCTGTTGGTTGGGAAGCAGCTGACTGGTGCTTGGTGTTGGCTCCACCAGCCTGTTAGATGTTTGCTGAGGAGATCTGCTTCCTTCTCTGGACGGCTGCAGGTTTGGTAGCGGCTCACTGGTGCTGGGGTCTTGTGTTGGTTCCTCCAGCCTTTCGGATCTCTCCTGAGTAGTTGATGGAGTAGACCCAGGCTGGGATTCTCCAGGAATTCTGAGCTCGGTCTCACTATTAATACGACGGCCACTTGTCGTTTCAGACTGTTCTATTGGCTCAGGTCGTAATGGGGACCGGCTTCTGTCCGCTCCTTCTTGCTGCAACCTACGGCGCGGTGGAACTTGACCACGTCGTCGTCTCCTGTCGGGGACATTGTCATGGTCTTCATCCTGCTCCACACTCTGACGCCTTCTATGTCCAGATCTTAATCTTCCATCAGCAATGCCTAGATGTGAAACAATGTGTATAACATATATTAATTATGTACAGAGAAAATGGGAAAAAAGATCAATACCAGACATTTCCTATGGACTCGCGTGGCCTTCTTTCTAGAGGAAAGCTCCCATGTTTTTCTAATCTTGGACAACCGTTTTGATACTATGAATATATACACAGTCGAGTCACATTATTATAACTACTACTAATATCCAGAGTAACCGGCGTGTGCAGCACGGACAGCAGTAGACGGGCTGGGAGTGACTCAATAAGGTGCTGGTCAATGGTCTCATATGTGGAGCCTCGCTGACTCCATACATCCCACATTTACTGGAGGGTGCGTGGGGGAGGAGCCATAAAGCGAACAACACGATCGACGTGGTCCCACAGATGCTCAATTGGGGGTTCAAGTCTGGAGAAATAGGGGGCCAGGGAAGTACTTGGAAGTCTTGGTCGTGCTCTTCCAACCACTGTCGGGCATTTATAGTCGTGTGACATGTCGCATTGTCTTGCTTTAAGATTCCATCTGCTCCAGGGAAGACAATCAGCATGTATGGTGGATGTGATCTGTAACGATGGATTCATATCTAAATCGCTTCAGAGCCTTCCACATGGATGAGTGGCCCAGAGAATGCCATGGAAAAATACCCCAGACGCTGACGTCGCCGCCAGCTTGTGTTCTTCCAGCAATGGTTGTAAAGTCCATCCTTTCGATGAAGCAGAAAACGTGATTTATCGGAGGAGACAACCCTTTGCCAATCATCGGTGCTCTGAGACCAATACTGGCGTGCAAATTGAAGCCATTTTCTCTGATGCACCTTTGTTACATAGGAGCAGTGACCATCCGTCGGGTTCGGAGCCCCATACGCAGTCGGGTTCGCTGAACTGTTGTATTAGACACACGTCTGGTAGCCAACGTTCACCTCTCACATACATGGCACGTGATGCTCTGCAGTTTCCATGTCTGTTATTCCCAATGGTGCCATTTGTCCACTCACGATACACTGTCACCACAGCAGCACGCGAACAGTTCACAAACTGCGCTGTTTGAGAAATACCGCCGCCCTTGGTCCGAAAGCCAATAATCATCCCTTTTTGCAACTAAAAAACGGTGCATTTTTTGCGGACGCAAAACGGACACGTTTGTGTGAAACTAGCCTAAATGTATCTGATATAACAAGTTCCACTTACCTTGATTTATCCGGGAACTTTCGTCTATTGCAAGCTGCAAGAGTTCTCGGTAACTCATTGTTCCTTGTAGCAGACGGCTTGATGTTTAAATTCAGGAACAACGGAAAAACGGGATTCCTCAAATAAGAGGGAATCTACCACGATGTTCAGAAGTTGCACTGGTGTTTAAGTGCTCTGAACAGATGATGTAGTAGTCGCTTTGTAGCACAAATTCGCTCTTTGAAAAACCAAGTGAAGTTTCAGCATCAGCATCAACTCGAGATATGGCACTGATGTGACCGCGCTTGGGGGCTTTAGAACTTCACGCCATTGTGATGTCACTGCTATAGATGACATACCCTCCATTGTTCTGATGACATCACTGCCTGCAATGATGTCATAATGCTTGCGGTATGTCATAATCGGTACCCTGCTCTGCATTATACCAATCAATGCAGCAAAGCCTACAAATAAATAAATATATATATATAATAATTTTTTATAAATTTATATACTGCAGCTGAAAATCTCTATCGGTGATCGGCATATAATAGTTTAATAGATGTTGTAGCACACAATTCATCTGAGGAAAAGTCTTAGTAACAGATTACCACAATGGAAAGGTGGAAATGTAACTTTATTTTTCTAAAACTAGATGGTTTTGGAGTAAATAAGAATCCTTTATAACCTAAAGAGGTTGTCTGGTATAGAAAACCCATTGTAATTACCATATTGGGGAATACTAAGTTAAGAAAGGACAAGTCTCTTATTAATTTCACTGTGTAATACTTTGTTTCTCCTGTGGTGGCGCTGCAGGGGAATTCAACACTTCTCAAGTTCCATCACAGATTAAATCTGATCGCTGGTGGTCACAATCAGCGACGTTAAGCTGCACTATCTGGATGTACAAATGACACTGGATGAGGGCCGTATTGTGACAGACATTTACACCAAACCAACTGACTGAAAATAACTTTTTAATTTTAGCTTTCAACCCAAATCAGCACAAAAATAAAATTTCACAAAGTCAACTACATAGTGATAGAAAATGCTGCAGAACTTCACATATAAATGAGACGGATATATGAGAGGCAGATAGACAGGGCGTGCTCTAGCAAAGTAAAAAATGAGCCCCCCATTACTTTATTTTTCTGATCTGAAAGGCCAAGATCCAATCCCGTTAGTAAGCCCTAAATATACACCTCCTGCAATGAGCCATAATACAATTGTGGGGGTCAGACCTTAACCACTTCCTGCCGCAGTCATTTTGAATTTTTTTATTTTTGTTCTTTCCTCCTCACCTTCCAAAAGCCACAACTTTTTTATTTTTCTGTTGATATATCCATATGAGGGCTTGATTTTTGCAGGACGAGTTGTAGTTTTTCACGGCACCATTTATTTTACCATATAATGAAATGGGAAACTGAAAGAACTTTCTTTGTGGGGTGAAATAGGAAAAAAACCTGTGATTTCTCCATTGTTTTTTGGGTTTAGTTTTTATGGAGATCACCGCGCGGTAAAAACGTCATGTTAACTTTATTCTGCGGGTCAATACAATTATGCCGATATTACATTTATATAATTTCTTTTATGTTTTACTACTTTTACAAGAAAAAAGGGCAATTTTTGCTTTAATTGCCTTACATTTTTTTATACAACTGTTTTTTTTGGTCTCACTAGGCGACTTGAAGTCAGGAATCCCTGATCGCTATTCTAATACACTGCACTACATGCGTAGTGGTGCAGTGTAAAAGTGCTGTCAGTTATTCACTGACAGCAAACCTAAGGCAGGACAAACTAGGCTTCCGTAGATGACAAACCCGGAGGCCATTGTTAGGCCTCCTGTTGCCATAACATGACGGAATAGAACGTCAAGGAGCAGGAAGGGGTTAAAGGATCTGATAACGTCTTGGTGCCAGATACCACAGGACACTTTTAAAGATCTTCTGAAATCCATGTCCCAACAGGTCAGAGCTATTATGGCAGCACGAGGAGGACTACACAATATTAGGCAGGTGGTTTTAATGTTATGTCTGGATGGTGTATATGTTAGTAATTAATTTCTATTCATTTGTACATTGATGGAAATTAGGGTATGTTCACACGAAAACTCAAAAATATCTGAAAATACAGAGCTGTTTTTAAGGTTTTCAGCGTTTTTTACGGCCGTTTTTGGAGCTGTTTTCAATATTGTCTAGGAAAAACGGCTCCAAAAACGGCCCAAGAAGTGACTTGCACTTCTTTTGTGAACATACCCTAAAAAAAGAGTAATTTTTCTGTGCTTTTTATTTTTACAATATTTATCAATCACCCTAAATATTGTAATCTTGGGGCCTACATTGCTCCTATGTGAACATGGGAACGCCACCATTCTCACCAGTTTTAAGGAGTAATGTAAGTCTTAGGCCAAAACGTAGTAGTAGTCGAAACGCCAATCCAACCGAGATGGAATATGAAATATCCAAGATAGAAGGCAGTCCCAGGCATAAAATAAGATAAGATAACTTTATTAATCCCCGAAGGGAAATTCCAGTATCACAGAAATGGATTCTGGGAAACGGCATCAGGGATCTTTTATTATTAGGTCTCTGTGCAGATTGAGATTCTGGTGTCCAAGGTGAAGATGAAGAAGAAGACTAGGTGGTACTGTAGACAAAACAAAAAAATAATCAGACCAGACGATAATCACTCAGCAATATACTGGTGCCGAAGCTCCAGCCATGATTTCACAAAAATACTATAGATGTCAGTGATCATACCTGTACTGCTGGTGTTTCTTATGTACCACAGCTGTTGGTACTTATCTCCTCCTCTGTCTTTGAAAGGCATGGACGCGGCACAAGGGACAGCGTGGATTTGTCGGGATCCAATGTGCAATACAAGGCAGATGGAATATGTGAGAACATGGCAGAACGGTGACTTGCTCTCCAATCTCATAGTCCTCTAGGCATATAGTGCAGGACTGGATGTCTTCGTTGTCAGTAAAGGTTCGAGATGGGAGTCTATCAATCTGCCTGCCTCTCCTGCCTCGCCGACGTTGTCTTCTCTGCACAGGTCTGCTGTCTGTGGTCTCTGTTGTCGGCTGTTGGTTGGGAAGCAGCTGACTGGTGCTTGGTGTTGGCTCCACCAGCCTGTTAGATGTTTGCTGAGGAGATCTGCTTCCTTCTCTGGACGGCTGCAGGTTTGGTAGCGGCTCACTGGTGCTGGGGTCTTGTGTTGGTTCCTCCAGCCTTTCGGATCTCTCCTGAGTAGTTGATGGAGTAGACCCAGGCTGGGATTCTCCAGGAATTCTGAGCTCGGTCTCACTATTAATACGACGGCCACTTGTCGTTTCAGACTGTTCTATTGGCTCAGGTCGTAATGGGGACCGGCTTCTGTCCGCTCCTTCTTGCTGCAACCTACGGCGCGGTGGAACTTGACCACGTCTTCGTCTCCTGTCGGGGACATTGTCATGGTCTTCATCCTGCTCCACACTCTGACGCCTTCTATGTCCAGATCTTAATCTTCCATCAGCAATGCCTAGATGTGAAACAATGTGTATAACATATATTAATTATGTACAGAGAAAATGGGAAAAAAGATCAATACCAGACATTTCCTATGGACTCGCGTGGCCTTCTTTCTAGAGGAAAGCTCCCATGTTTTTCTAATCTTGGACAACCGTTTTGATACTATGAATATATACACAGTCGAGTCACATTATTATAACTACTACTAATATCCAGAGTAACCGGCGTGTGCAGCACGGACAGCAGTAGACGGGCTGGGAGTGACTCAATAAGGTGCTGGTCAATGGTCTCATATGTGGAGCCTCGCTGACTCCATACATCCCACATTTACTGGAGGGTGCGTGGGGGAGGAGCCATAAAGCGAACAACACGATCGACGTGGTCCCACAGATGCTCAATTGGGGGTTCAAGTCTGGAGAAATAGGGGGCCAGGGAAGTACTTGGAAGTCTTGGTCGTGCTCTTCCAACCACTGTCGGGCATTTATAGTCGTGTGACATGTCGCATTGTCTTGCTTTAAGATTCCATCTGCTCCAGGGAAGACAATCAGCATGTATGGTGGATGTGATCTGTAACGATGGATTCATATCTAAATCGCTTCAGAGCCTTCCACATGGATGAGTGGCCCAGAGAATGCCATGGAAAAATACCCCAGACGCTGACGTCGCCGCCAGCTTGTGTTCTTCCAGCAATGGTTGTAAAGTCCATCCTTTCGATGAAGCAGAAAACGTGATTTATCGGAGGAGACAACCCTTTGCCAATCATCGGTGCTCTGAGACCAATACTGGCGTGCAAATTGAAGCCATTTTCTCTGATGCACCTTTGTTACATAGGAGCAGTGACCATCCGTCGGGTTCGGAGCCCCATACGCAGTCGGGTTCGCTGAACTGTTGTATTAGACACACGTCTGGTAGCCAACGTTCACCTCTCACATACATGGCACGTGATGCTCTGCAGTTTCCATGTCTGTTATTCCCAATGGTGCCATTTGTCCACTCACGATACACTGTCACCACAGCAGCACGCAAACAGTTCACAAACTGCGCTGTTTGAGAAATACCGCCGCCCTTGGTCCGAAAGCCAATAATCATCCCTTTTTGCAACTAAAAAACGGTGCATTTTTTGCGGACGCAAAACGGACACGTTTGTGTGAAACTAGCCTAAATGTATCTGATATAACAAGTTCCACTTACCTTGATTTATCCGGGAACTTTCGTCTATTGCAAGCTGCAAGAGTTCTCGGTAACTCATTGTTCCTTGTAGCAGGCGGCTTGATGTTTAAATTCAGGAACAACGGAAAAACGGGATTCCTCAAATAAGAGGGAATCTACCACGATGTTCAGAAGTTGCACTGGTGTTTAAGTGCTCTGAACAGATGATGTAGTAGTCGCTTTGTAGCACAAATTCGCTCTTTGAAAAACCAAGTGAAGTTTCAGCATCAGCATCAACTCGAGATATGGCACTGATGTGACCGCGCTTGGGGGCTTTAGAACTTCACGCCATTGTGATGTCACTGCTACAGATGACATACCCTCCATTGTTCTGATGACATCACTGCCTGCAATGATGTCATAATGCTTGCGGTATGTCATAATCGGTACCCTGCTCTGCATTATACCAATCAATGCAGCAAAGCCTACAAATAAATAAATATATATATATAATAATTTTTTATAAATTTATATACTGCAGCTGAAAATCTCTATCGGTGATCGGCATATAATTGTTTAGTAGATGTTGTAGCACACAATTCATCTGAGGAAAAGTCTTAGTAACAGATTACCACAATGGAAAGGTGGAAATGTAACTTTATTTTTCTAAAACTAGATGGTTTTGGAGTAAATAAGAATCCTTTATAACCTAAAGAGGTTGTCTGGTATAGAAAGCCCATTGTAATTACCATATTGGGGAATACTAAGTTAAGAAAGGACAAGTCTCTTATTAATTTCACTGTGTAATACTTTGTTTCTCCTGTGGTGGCGCTGCAGGGGAATTCAACACTTCTCAAGTTCCATCACAGATTAAATCTGATCGCTGGTGGTCACAATCAGCGACGTTAAGCTGCACTATCTGGATGTACAAATGACACTGGATGAGGGCCGTATTGTGACAGACATTTACACCAAACCAACTGACTGAAAATAACTTTTTAATTTTAGCTTTCAACCCAAATCAGCACAAAAATAAAATTTCACAAAGTCAACTACATAGTGATAGAAAATGCTGCAGAACTTCACATATAAATGAGACGGATATATGAGAGGCAGATAGACAGGGCGTGCTCTAGCAAAGTAAAAAATGAGCCCCCCATTACTTTATTTTTCTGATCTGAAAGGCCAAGATCCAATCCCGTTAGTAAGCCCTAAATATACACCTCCTGCAATGAGCCATAATACAATTGTGGGGGTCAGACCTTAACCACTTCCTGCCGCAGTCATTTTGAATTTTTTTATTTTTGTTCTTTCCTCCTCACCTTCCAAAAGCCACAACTTTTTTATTTTTCTGTTGATATATCCATATGAGGGCTTGATTTTTGCAGGACGAGTTGTAGTTTTTCACGGCACCATTTATTTTACCATATAATGAAATGGGAAACTGAAAGAACTTTCTTTGTGGGGTGAAATAGGAAAAAAACCTGTGATTTCTCCATTGTTTTTTGGGTTTAGTTTTTATGGAGATCACCGCGCGGTAAAAACGTCATGTTAACTTTATTCTGCGGGTCAATACAATTATGCCGATATTACATTTATATAATTTCTTTTATGTTTTACTACTTTTACAAGAAAAAAGGGCAATTTTTGCTTTAATTGCCTTACATTTTTTTATACAACTGTTTTTTTTGGTCTCACTAGGCGACTTGAAGTCAGGAATCCCTGATCGCTATTCTAATACACTGCACTACATGCGTAGTGGTGCAGTGTAAAAGTGCTGTCAGTTATTCACTGACAGCAAACCTAAGGCAGGACAAACTAGGCTTCCGTAGATGACAAACCCGGAGGCCATTGTTAGGCCTCCTGTTGCCATAACATGACGGAATAGAACGTCAAGGAGCAGGAAGGGGTTAAAGGATCTGATAACGTCTTGGTGCCAGATACCACAGGACACTTTTAAAGATCTTCTGAAATCCATGTCCCAACAGGTCAGAGCTATTATGGCAGCACGAGGAGGACTACACAATATTAGGCAGGTGGTTTTAATGTTATGTCTGGATGGTGTATATGTTAGTAATTAATTTCTATTCATTTGTACATTGATGGAAATTAGGGTATGTTCACACGAAAACTCAAAAATATCTGAAAATACAGAGCTGTTTTTAAGGTTTTCAGCGTTTTTTACGGCCGTTTTTGGAGCTGTTTTCAATATTGTCTAGGAAAAACGGCTCCAAAAACGGCCCAAGAAGTGACTTGCACTTCTTTTGTGAACATACCCTAAAAAAAGAGTAATTTTTCTGTGCTTTTTATTTTTACAATATTTATCAATCACCCTAAATATTGTAATCTTGGGGCCTACATTGCTCCTATGTGAACATGGGAACGCCACCATTCTCACCAGTTTTAAGGAGTAATGTAAGTCTTAGGCCAAAACGTAGTAGTAGTCGAAACGCCAATCCAACCGAGATGGAATATGAAATATCCAAGATAGAAGGCAGTCCCAGGCATAAAATAAGATAAGATAACTTTATTAATCCCCGAAGGGAAATTCCAGTATCACAGAAATGGATTCTGGGAAACGGCATCAGGGATCTTTTATTATTAGGTCTCTGTGCAGATTGAGATTCTGGTGTCCAAGGTGAAGATGAAGAAGAAGACTAGGTGGTACTGTAGACAAAACAAAAAAATAATCAGACCAGACGATAATCACTCAGCAATATACTGGTGCCGAAGCTCCAGCCATGATTTCACAAAAATACTATAGATGTCAGTGATCATACCTGTACTGCTGGTGTTTCTTATGTACCACAGCTGTTGGTACTTATCTCCTCCTCTGTCTTTGAAAGGCATGGACGCGGCACAAGGGACAGCGTGGATTTGTCGGGATCCAATGTGCAATACAAGGCAGATGGAATATGTGAGAACATGGCAGAACGGTGACTTGCTCTCCAATCTCATAGTCCTCTAGGCATATAGTGCAGGACTGGATGTCTTCGTTGTCAGTAAAGGTTCGAGATGGGAGTCTATCAATCTGCCTGCCTCTCCTGCCTCGCCGACGTTGTCTTCTCTGCACAGGTCTGCTGTCTGTGGTCTCTGTTGTCGGCTGTTGGTTGGGAAGCAGCTGACTGGTGCTTGGTGTTGGCTCCACCAGCCTGTTAGATGTTTGCTGAGGAGATCTGCTTCCTTCTCTGGACGGCTGCAGGTTTGGTAGCGGCTCACTGGTGCTGGGGTCTTGTGTTGGTTCCTCCAGCCTTTCGGATCTCTCCTGAGTAGTTGATGGAGTAGACCCAGGCTGGGATTCTCCAGGAATTCTGAGCTCGGTCTCACTATTAATACGACGGCCACTTGTCGTTTCAGACTGTTCTATTGGCTCAGGTCGTAATGGGGACCGGCTTCTGTCCGCTCCTTCTTGCTGCAACCTACGGCGCGGTGGAACTTGACCACGTCTTCGTCTCCTGTCGGGGACATTGTCATGGTCTTCATCCTGCTCCACACTCTGACGCCTTCTATGTCCAGATCTTAATCTTCCATCAGCAATGCCTAGATGTGAAACAATGTGTATAACATATATTAATTATGTACAGAGAAAATGGGAAAAAAGATCAATACCAGACATTTCCTATGGACTCGCGTGGCCTTCTTTCTAGAGGAAAGCTCCCATGTTTTTCTAATCTTGGACAACCGTTTTGATACTATGAATATATACACAGTCGAGTCACATTATTATAACTACTACTAATATCCAGAGTAACCGGCGTGTGCAGCACGGACAGCAGTAGACGGGCTGGGAGTGACTCAATAAGGTGCTGGTCAATGGTCTCATATGTGGAGCCTCGCTGACTCCATACATCCCACATTTACTGGAGGGTGCGTGGGGGAGGAGCCATAAAGCGAACAACACGATCGACGTGGTCCCACAGATGCTCAATTGGGGGTTCAAGTCTGGAGAAATAGGGGGCCAGGGAAGTACTTGGAAGTCTTGGTCGTGCTCTTCCAACCACTGTCGGGCATTTATAGTCGTGTGACATGTCGCATTGTCTTGCTTTAAGATTCCATCTGCTCCAGGGAAGACAATCAGCATGTATGGTGGATGTGATCTGTAACGATGGATTCATATCTAAATCGCTTCAGAGCCTTCCACATGGATGAGTGGCCCAGAGAATGCCATGGAAAAATACCCCAGACGCTGACGTCGCCGCCAGCTTGTGTTCTTCCAGCAATGGTTGTAAAGTCCATCCTTTCGATGAAGCAGAAAACGTGATTTATCGGAGGAGACAACCCTTTGCCAATCATCGGTGCTCTGAGACCAATACTGGCGTGCAAATTGAAGCCATTTTCTCTGATGCACCTTTGTTACATAGGAGCAGTGACCATCCGTCGGGTTCGGAGCCCCATACGCAGTCGGGTTCGCTGAACTGTTGTATTAGACACACGTCTGGTAGCCAACGTTCACCTCTCACATACATGGCACGTGATGCTCTGCAGTTTCCATGTCTGTTATTCCCAATGGTGCCATTTGTCCACTCACGATACACTGTCACCACAGCAGCACGCAAACAGTTCACAAACTGCGCTGTTTGAGAAATACCGCCGCCCTTGGTCCGAAAGCCAATAATCATCCCTTTTTGCAACTAAAAAACGGTGCATTTTTTGCGGACGCAAAACGGACACGTTTGTGTGAAACTAGCCTAAATGTATCTGATATAACAAGTTCCACTTACCTTGATTTATCCGGGAACTTTCGTCTATTGCAAGCTGCAAGAGTTCTCGGTAACTCATTGTTCCTTGTAGCAGGCGGCTTGATGTTTAAATTCAGGAACAACGGAAAAACGGGATTCCTCAAATAAGAGGGAATCTACCACGATGTTCAGAAGTTGCACTGGTGTTTAAGTGCTCTGAACAGATGATGTAGTAGTCGCTTTGTAGCACAAATTCGCTCTTTGAAAAACCAAGTGAAGTTTCAGCATCAGCATCAACTCGAGATATGGCACTGATGTGACCGCGCTTGGGGGCTTTAGAACTTCACGCCATTGTGATGTCACTGCTACAGATGACATACCCTCCATTGTTCTGATGACATCACTGCCTGCAATGATGTCATAATGCTTGCGGTATGTCATAATCGGTACCCTGCTCTGCATTATACCAATCAATGCAGCAAAGCCTACAAATAAATAAATATATATATATAATAATTTTTTATAAATTTATATACTGCAGCTGAAAATCTCTATCGGTGATCGGCATATAATTGTTTAGTAGATGTTGTAGCACACAATTCATCTGAGGAAAAGTCTTAGTAACAGATTACCACAATGGAAAGGTGGAAATGTAACTTTATTTTTCTAAAACTAGATGGTTTTGGAGTAAATAAGAATCCTTTATAACCTAAAGAGGTTGTCTGGTATAGAAAGCCCATTGTAATTACCATATTGGGGAATACTAAGTTAAGAAAGGACAAGTCTCTTATTAATTTCACTGTGTAATACTTTGTTTCTCCTGTGGTGGCGCTGCAGGGGAATTCAACACTTCTCAAGTTCCATCACAGATTAAATCTGATCGCTGGTGGTCACAATCAGCGACGTTAAGCTGCACTATCTGGATGTACAAATGACACTGGATGAGGGCCGTATTGTGACAGACATTTACACCAAACCAACTGACTGAAAATAACTTTTTAATTTTAGCTTTCAACCCAAATCAGCACAAAAATAAAATTTCACAAAGTCAACTACATAGTGATAGAAAATGCTGCAGAACTTCACATATAAATGAGACGGATATATGAGAGGCAGATAGACAGGGCGTGCTCTAGCAAAGTAAAAAATGAGCCCCCCATTACTTTATTTTTCTGATCTGAAAGGCCAAGATCCAATCCCGTTAGTAAGCCCTAAATATACACCTCCTGCAATGAGCCATAATACAATTGTGGGGGTCAGACCTTAACCACTTCCTGCCGCAGTCATTTTGAATTTTTTTATTTTTGTTCTTTCCTCCTCACCTTCCAAAAGCCACAACTTTTTTATTTTTCTGTTGATATATCCATATGAGGGCTTGATTTTTGCAGGACGAGTTGTAGTTTTTCACGGCACCATTTATTTTACCATATAATGAAATGGGAAACTGAAAGAACTTTCTTTGTGGGGTGAAATAGGAAAAAAACCTGTGATTTCTCCATTGTTTTTTGGGTTTAGTTTTTATGGAGATCACCGCGCGGTAAAAACGTCATGTTAACTTTATTCTGCGGGTCAATACAATTATGCCGATATTACATTTATATAATTTCTTTTATGTTTTACTACTTTTACAAGAAAAAAGGGCAATTTTTGCTTTAATTGCCTTAAATTTTTTTATACAACTGTTTTTTTTGGTCTCACTAGGCGACTTGAAGTCAGGAATCCCTGATCGCTATTCTAATACACTGCACTACATGCGTAGTGGTGCAGTGTAAAAGTGCTGTCAGTTATTCACTGACAGCAAACCTAAGGCAGGACAAACTAGGCTTCCGTAGATGACAAACCCGGAGGCCATTGTTAGGCCTCCTGTTGCCATAACATGACGGAATAGAACGTCAAGGAGCAGGAAGGGGTTAAAGGATCTGATAACGTCTTGGTGCCAGATACCACAGGACACTTTTAAAGATCTTCTGAAATCCATGTCCCAACAGGTCAGAGCTATTATGGCAGCACGAGGAGGACTACACAATATTAGGCAGGTGGTTTTAATGTTATGTCTGGATGGTGTATATGTTAGTAATTAATTTCTATTCATTTGTACATTGATGGAAATTAGGGTATGTTCACACGAAAACTCAAAAATATCTGAAAATACAGAGCTGTTTTTAAGGTTTTCAGCGTTTTTTACGGCCGTTTTTGGAGCTGTTTTCAATATTGTCTAGGAAAAACGGCTCCAAAAACGGCCCAAGAAGTGACTTGCACTTCTTTTGTGAACATACCCTAAAAAAAGAGTAATTTTTCTGTGCTTTTTATTTTTACAATATTTATCAATCACCCTAAATATTGTAATCTTGGGGCCTACATTGCTCCTATGTGAACATGGGAACGCCACCATTCTCACCAGTTTTAAGGAGTAATGTAAGTCTTAGGCCAAAACGTAGTAGTAGTCGAAACGCCAATCCAACCGAGATGGAATATGAAATATCCAAGATAGAAGGCAGTCCCAGGCATAAAATAAGATAAGATAACTTTATTAATCCCCGAAGGGAAATTCCAGTATCACAGAAATGGATTCTGGGAAACGGCATCAGGGATCTTTTATTATTAGGTCTCTGTGCAGATTGAGATTCTGGTGTCCAAGGTGAAGATGAAGAAGAAGACTAGGTGGTACTGTAGACAAAACAAAAAAATAATCAGACCAGACGATAATCACTCAGCAATATACTGGTGCCGAAGCTCCAGCCATGATTTCACAAAAATACTATAGATGTCAGTGATCATACCTGTACTGCTGGTGTTTCTTATGTACCACAGCTGTTGGTACTTATCTCCTCCTCTGTCTTTGAAAGGCATGGACGCGGCACAAGGGACAGCGTGGATTTGTCGGGATCCAATGTGCAATACAAGGCAGATGGAATATGTGAGAACATGGCAGAACGGTGACTTGCTCTCCAATCTCATAGTCCTCTAGGCATATAGTGCAGGACTGGATGTCTTCGTTGTCAGTAAAGGTTCGAGATGGGAGTCTATCAATCTGCCTGCCTCTCCTGCCTCGCCGACGTTGTCTTCTCTGCACAGGTCTGCTGTCTGTGGTCTCTGTTGTCGGCTGTTGGTTGGGAAGCAGCTGACTGGTGCTTGGTGTTGGCTCCACCAGCCTGTTAGATGTTTGCTGAGGAGATCTGCTTCCTTCTCTGGACGGCTGCAGGTTTGGTAGCGGCTCACTGGTGCTGGGGTCTTGTGTTGGTTCCTCCAGCCTTTCGGATCTCTCCTGAGTAGTTGATGGAGTAGACCCAGGCTGGGATTCTCCAGGAATTCTGAGCTCGGTCTCACTATTAATACGACGGCCACTTGTCGTTTCAGACTGTTCTATTGGCTCAGGTCGTAATGGGGACCGGCTTCTGTCCGCTCCTTCTTGCTGCAACCTACGGCGCGGTGGAACTTGACCACGTCTTCGTCTCCTGTCGGGGACATTGTCATGGTCTTCATCCTGCTCCACACTCTGACGCCTTCTATGTCCAGATCTTAATCTTCCATCAGCAATGCCTAGATGTGAAACAATGTGTATAACATATATTAATTATGTACAGAGAAAATGGGAAAAAAGATCAATACCAGACATTTCCTATGGACTCGCGTGGCCTTCTTTCTAGAGGAAAGCTCCCATGTTTTTCTAATCTTGGACAACCGTTTTGATACTATGAATATATACACAGTCGAGTCACATTATTATAACTACTACTAATATCCAGAGTAACCGGCGTGTGCAGCACGGACAGCAGTAGACGGGCTGGGAGTGACTCAATAAGGTGCTGGTCAATGGTCTCATATGTGGAGCCTCGCTGACTCCATACATCCCACATTTACTGGAGGGTGCGTGGGGGAGGAGCCATAAAGCGAACAACACGATCGACGTGGTCCCACAGATGCTCAATTGGGGGTTCAAGTCTGGAGAAATAGGGGGCCAGGGAAGTACTTGGAAGTCTTGGTCGTGCTCTTCCAACCACTGTCGGGCATTTATAGTCGTGTGACATGTCGCATTGTCTTGCTTTAAGATTCCATCTGCTCCAGGGAAGACAATCAGCATGTATGGTGGATGTGATCTGTAACGATGGATTCATATCTAAATCGCTTCAGAGCCTTCCACATGGATGAGTGGCCCAGAGAATGCCATGGAAAAATACCCCAGACGCTGACGTCGCCGCCAGCTTGTGTTCTTCCAGCAATGGTTGTAAAGTCCATCCTTTCGATGAAGCAGAAAACGTGATTTATCGGAGGAGACAACCCTTTGCCAATCATCGGTGCTCTGAGACCAATACTGGCGTGCAAATTGAAGCCATTTTCTCTGATGCACCTTTGTTACATAGGAGCAGTGACCATCCGTCGGGTTCGGAGCCCCATACGCAGTCGGGTTCGCTGAACTGTTGTATTAGACACACGTCTGGTAGCCAACGTTCACCTCTCACATACATGGCACGTGATGCTCTGCAGTTTCCATGTCTGTTATTCCCAATGGTGCCATTTGTCCACTCACGATACACTGTCACCACAGCAGCACGCAAACAGTTCACAAACTGCGCTGTTTGAGAAATACCGCCGCCCTTGGTCCGAAAGCCAATAATCATCCCTTTTTGCAACTAAAAAACGGTGCATTTTTTGCGGACGCAAAACGGACACGTTTGTGTGAAACTAGCCTAAATGTATCTGATATAACAAGTTCCACTTACCTTGATTTATCCGGGAACTTTCGTCTATTGCAAGCTGCAAGAGTTCTCGGTAACTCATTGTTCCTTGTAGCAGGCGGCTTGATGTTTAAATTCAGGAACAACGGAAAAACGGGATTCCTCAAATAAGAGGGAATCTACCACGATGTTCAGAAGTTGCACTGGTGTTTAAGTGCTCTGAACAGATGATGTAGTAGTCGCTTTGTAGCACAAATTCGCTCTTTGAAAAACCAAGTGAAGTTTCAGCATCAGCATCAACTCGAGATATGGCACTGATGTGACCGCGCTTGGGGGCTTTAGAACTTCACGCCATTGTGATGTCACTGCTACAGATGACATACCCTCCATTGTTCTGATGACATCACTGCCTGCAATGATGTCATAATGCTTGCGGTATGTCATAATCGGTACCCTGCTCTGCATTATACCAATCAATGCAGCAAAGCCTACAAATAAATAAATATATATATATAATAATTTTTTATAAATTTATATACTGCAGCTGAAAATCTCTATCGGTGATCGGCATATAATTGTTTAGTAGATGTTGTAGCACACAATTCATCTGAGGAAAAGTCTTAGTAACAGATTACCACAATGGAAAGGTGGAAATGTAACTTTATTTTTCTAAAACTAGATGGTTTTGGAGTAAATAAGAATCCTTTATAACCTAAAGAGGTTGTCTGGTATAGAAAGCCCATTGTAATTACCATATTGGGGAATACTAAGTTAAGAAAGGACAAGTCTCTTATTAATTTCACTGTGTAATACTTTGTTTCTCCTGTGGTGGCGCTGCAGGGGAATTCAACACTTCTCAAGTTCCATCACAGATTAAATCTGATCGCTGGTGGTCACAATCAGCGACGTTAAGCTGCACTATCTGGATGTACAAATGACACTGGATGAGGGCCGTATTGTGACAGACATTTACACCAAACCAACTGACTGAAAATAACTTTTTAATTTTAGCTTTCAACCCAAATCAGCACAAAAATAAAATTTCACAAAGTCAACTACATAGTGATAGAAAATGCTGCAGAACTTCACATATAAATGAGACGGATATATGAGAGGCAGATAGACAGGGCGTGCTCTAGCAAAGTAAAAAATGAGCCCCCCATTACTTTATTTTTCTGATCTGAAAGGCCAAGATCCAATCCCGTTAGTAAGCCCTAAATATACACCTCCTGCAATGAGCCATAATACAATTGTGGGGGTCAGACCTTAACCACTTCCTGCCGCAGTCATTTTGAATTTTTTTATTTTTGTTCTTTCCTCCTCACCTTCCAAAAGCCACAACTTTTTTATTTTTCTGTTGATATATCCATATGAGGGCTTGATTTTTGCAGGACGAGTTGTAGTTTTTCACGGCACCATTTATTTTACCATATAATGAAATGGGAAACTGAAAGAACTTTCTTTGTGGGGTGAAATAGGAAAAAAACCTGTGATTTCTCCATTGTTTTTTGGGTTTAGTTTTTATGGAGATCACCGCGCGGTAAAAACGTCATGTTAACTTTATTCTGCGGGTCAATACAATTATGCCGATATTACATTTATATAATTTCTTTTATGTTTTACTACTTTTACAAGAAAAAAGGGCAATTTTTGCTTTAATTGCCTTAAATTTTTTTATACAACTGTTTTTTTTGGTCTCACTAGGCGACTTGAAGTCAGGAATCCCTGATCGCTATTCTAATACACTGCACTACATGCGTAGTGGTGCAGTGTAAAAGTGCTGTCAGTTATTCACTGACAGCAAACCTAAGGCAGGACAAACTAGGCTTCCGTAGATGACAAACCCGGAGGCCATTGTTAGGCCTCCTGTTGCCATAACATGACGGAATAGAACGTCAAGGAGCAGGAAGGGGTTAAAGGATCTGATAACGTCTTGGTGCCAGATACCACAGGACACTTTTAAAGATCTTCTGAAATCCATGTCCCAACAGGTCAGAGCTATTATGGCAGCACGAGGAGGACTACACAATATTAGGCAGGTGGTTTTAATGTTATGTCTGGATGGTGTATATGTTAGTAATTAATTTCTATTCATTTGTACATTGATGGAAATTAGGGTATGTTCACACGAAAACTCAAAAATATCTGAAAATACAGAGCTGTTTTTAAGGTTTTCAGCGTTTTTTACGGCCGTTTTTGGAGCTGTTTTCAATATTGTCTAGGAAAAACGGCTCCAAAAATGGCCCAAGAAGTGACTTGCACTTCTTTTGTGAACATACCCTAAAAAAAGAGTAATTTTTCTGTGCTTTTTATTTTTACAATATTTATCAATCACCCTAAATATTGTAATCTTGGGGCCTACATTGCTCCTATGTGAACATGGGAACGCCACCATTCTCACCAGTTTTAAGGAGTAATGTAAGTCTTAGGCCAAAACGTAGTAGTAGTCGAAACGCCAATCCAACCGAGATGGAATATGAAATATCCAAGATAGAAGGCAGTCCCAGGCATAAAATAAGATAAGATAACTTTATTAATCCCCGAAGGGAAATTCCAGTATCACAGAAATGGATTCTGGGAAACGGCATCAGGGATCTTTTATTATTAGGTCTCTGTGCAGATTGAGATTCTGGTGTCCAAGGTGAAGATGAAGAAGAAGACTAGGTGGTACTGTAGACAAAACAAAAAAATAATCAGACCAGACGATAATCACTCAGCAATATACTGGTGCCGAAGCTCCAGCCATGATTTCACAAAAATACTATAGATGTCAGTGATCATACCTGTACTGCTGGTGTTTCTTATGTACCCCAGCTGTTGGTACTTATCTCCTCCTCTGTCTTTGAAAGGCATGGACGCGGCACAAGGGACAGCGTGGATTTGTCGGGATCCAATGTGCAATACAAGGCAGATGGAATATGTGAGAACATGGCAGAACGGTGACTTGCTCTCCAATCTCATAGTCCTCTAGGCATATAGTGCAGGACTGGATGTCTTCGTTGTCAGTAAAGGTTCGAGATGGGAGTCTATCAATCTGCCTGCCTCTCCTGCCTCGCCGACGTTGTCTTCTCTGCACAGGTCTGCTGTCTGTGGTCTCTGTTGTCGGCTGTTGGTTGGGAAGCAGCTGACTGGTGCTTGGTGTTGGCTCCACCAGCCTGTTAGATGTTTGCTGAGGAGATCTGCTTCCTTCTCTGGACGGCTGCAGGTTTGGTAGCGGCTCACTGGTGCTGGGGTCTTGTGTTGGTTCCTCCAGCCTTTCGGATCTCTCCTGAGTAGTTGATGGAGTAGACCCAGGCTGGGATTCTCCAGGAATTCTGAGCTCGGTCTCACTATTAATACGACGGCCACTTGTCGTTTCAGACTGTTCTATTGGCTCAGGTCGTAATGGGGACCGGCTTCTGTCCGCTCCTTCTTGCTGCAACCTACGGCGCGGTGGAACTTGACCACGTCTTCGTCTCCTGTCGGGGACATTGTCATGGTCTTCATCCTGCTCCACACTCTGACGCCTTCTATGTCCAGATCTTAATCTTCCATCAGCAATGCCTAGATGTGAAACAATGTGTATAACATATATTAATTATGTACAGAGAAAATGGGAAAAAAGATCAATACCAGACATTTCCTATGGACTCGCGTGGCCTTCTTTCTAGAGGAAAGCTCCCATGTTTTTCTAATCTTGGACAACCGTTTTGATACTATGAATATATACACAGTCGAGTCACATTATTATAACTACTACTAATATCCAGAGTAACCGGCGTGTGCAGCACGGACAGCAGTAGACGGGCTGGGAGTGACTCAATAAGGTGCTGGTCAATGGTCTCATATGTGGAGCCTCGCTGACTCCATACATCCCACATTTACTGGAGGGTGCGTGGGGGAGGAGCCATAAAGCGAACAACACGATCGACGTGGTTCCACAGATGCTCAATTGGGGGTTCAAGTCTGGAGAAATAGGGGGCCAGGGAAGTACTTGGAAGTCTTGGTCGTGCTCTTCCAACCACTGTCGGGCATTTATAGTCGTGTGACATGTCGCATTGTCTTGCTTTAAGATTCCATCTGCTCCAGGGAAGACAATCAGCATGTATGGTGGATGTGATCTGTAACGATGGATTCATATCTAAATCGCTTCAGAGCCTTCCACATGGATGAGTGGCCCAGAGAATGGCATGGAAAAATACCCCAGACGCTGACGTCGCCGCCAGCTTGTGTTCTTCCAGCAATGGTTGTAAAGTCCATCCTTTCGATGAAGCAGAAAACGTGATTTATCGGAGGAGACAACCCTTTGCCAATCATCGGTGCTCTGAGACCAATACTGGCGTGCAAATTGAAGCCATTTTCTCTGATGCACCTCTGTTACATAGGAGCAGTGACCATCCGTCGGGTTCGGAGCCCCATACGCAGTCGGGTTCGCTGAACTGTTGTATTAGACACACGTCTGGTAGCCAACGTTCACCTCTCACATACATGGCACGTGATGCTCTGCAGTTTCCATGTCTGTTATTCCCAATGGTGCCATTTGTCCACTCACGATACACTGTCACCACAGCAGCACGCGAACAGTTCACAAACTGCGCTGTTTGAGAAATACCGCCGCCCTTGGTCCGAAAGCCAATAATCATCCCTTTTTGCAACTAAAAAACGGTGCATTTTTTGCGGACGCAAAACGGACACGTTTGTGTGAAACTAGCCTAAATGTATCTGATATAACAAGTTCCACTTACCTTGATTTATCCGGGAACTTTCGTCTATTGCAAGCTGCAAGAGTTCTCGGTAACTCATTGTTCCTTGTAGCAGGCGGCTTGATGTTTAAATTCAGGAACAACGGAAAAACGGGATTCCTCAAATAAGAGGGAATCTACCACGATGTTCAGAAGTTGCACTGGTGTTTAAGTGCTCTGAACAGATGATGTAGTAGTCGCTTTGTAGCACAAATTCGCTCTTTGAAAAACCAAGTGAAGTTTCAGCATCAGCATCAACTCGAGATATGGCACTGATGTGACCGCGCTTGGGGGCTTTAGAACTTCACGCCATTGTGATGTCACTGCTATAGATGACATACCCTCCATTGTTCTGATGACATCACTGCCTGCAATGATGTCATAATGCTTGCGGTATGTCATAATCGGTACCCTGCTCTGCATTATACCAATCAATGCAGCAAAGCCTACAAATAAATAAATATATATATATAATAATTTTTTATAAATTTATATACTGCAGCTGAAAATCTCTATCGGTGATCGGCATATAATTGTTTAGTAGATGTTGTAGCACACAATTCATCTGAGGAAAAGTCTTAGTAACAGATTACCACAATGGAAAGGTGGAAATGTAACTTTATTTTTCTAAAACTAGATGGTTTTGGAGTAAATAAGAATCCTTTATAACCTAAAGAGGTTGTCTGGTATAGAAAACCCATTGTAATTACCATATTGGGGAATACTAAGTTAAGAAAGGACAAGTCTCTTATTAATTTCACTGTGTAATACTTTGTTTCTCCTGTGGTGGCGCTGCAGGGGAATTCAACACTTCTCAAGTTCCATCACAGATTAAATCTGATCGCTGGTGGTCACAATCAGCGACGTTAAGCTGCACTATCTGGATGTACAAATGACACTGGATGAGGGCCGTATTGTGACAGACATTTACACCAAACCAACTGACTGAAAATAACTTTTTAATTTTAGATTTCAACCCAAATCAGCACAAAAATAAAATTTCACAAAGTCAACTACATAGTGATAGAAAATGCTGCAGAACTTCACATATAAATGAGACGGATATATGAGAGGCAGATAGACAGGGCGTGCTCTAGCAAAGTAAAAAATGAGCTCCCCATTACTTTATTTTTCTGATCTGAAAGGCCAAGATCCAATCCCGTTAGTAAGCCCTAAATATACACCTCCTGCAATGAGCCATAATACAATTGTGGGGGTCAGACCTTAACCACTTCCTGCCGCAGTCATTTTGAATTTTTTTATTTTTGTTCTTTCCTCCTCACCTTCCAAAAGCCACAACTTTTTTATTTTTCTGTTGATATATCCATATGAGGGCTTGATTTTTGCAGGACGAGTTGTAGTTTTTCACGGCACCATTTATTTTACCATATAATGAAATGGGAAACTGAAAAAACTTTCTTTGTGGGGTGAAATAGGAAAAAAACCTGTGATTTCTCCATTGTTTTTTGGGTTTAGTTTTTATGGAGATCACCGCGCGGTAAAAACGTCATGTTAACTTTATTCTGCGGGTCAATACAATTATGCCGATATTACATTTATATAATTTCTTTTATGTTTTACTACTTTTACAAGAAAAAAGGGCAATTTTTGCTTTAATTGCCTTAAATTTTTTTATACAACTGTTTTTTTTGGTCTCACTAGGCGACTTGAAGTCAGGAATCCCTGATCGCTATTCTAATACACTGCACTACATGCGTAGTGGTGCAGTGTAAAAGTGCTGTCAGTTATTCACTGACAGCAAACCTAAGGCAGGACAAACTAGGCTTCCGTAGATGACAAACCCGGAGGCCATTGTTAGGCCTCCTGTTGCCATAACATGACGGAATAGAACGTCAAGGAGCAGGAAGGGGTTAAAGGATCTGATAACGTCTTGGTGCCAGATACCACAGGACACTTTTAAAGATCTTCTGAAATCCATGTCCCAACAGGTCAGAGCTATTATGGCAGCACGAGGAGGACTACACAATATTAGGCAGGTGGTTTTAATGTTATGTCTGGATGGTGTATATGTTAGTAATTAATTTCTATTCATTTGTACATTGATGGAAATTAGGGTATGTTCACACGAAAACTCAAAAATATCTGAAAATACAGAGCTGTTTTTAAGGTTTTCAGCGTTTTTTACGGCCGTTTTTGGAGCTGTTTTCAATATTGTCTAGGAAAAACGGCTCCAAAAATGGCCCAAGAAGTGACTTGCACTTCTTTTGTGAACATACCCTAAAAAAAGAGTAATTTTTCTGTGCTTTTTATTTTTACAATATTTATCAATCACCCTAAATATTGTAATCTTGGGGCCTACATTGCTCCTATGTGAACATGGGAACGCCACCATTCTCACCAGTTTTAAGGAGTAATGTAAGTCTTAGGCCAAAACGTAGTAGTAGTCGAAACGCCAATCCAACCGAGATGGAATATGAAATATCCAAGATAGAAGGCAGTCCCAGGCATAAAATAAGATAAGATAACTTTATTAATCCCCGAAGGGAAATTCCAGTATCACAGAAATGGATTCTGGGAAACGGCATCAGGGATCTTTTATTATTAGGTCTCTGTGCAGATTGAGATTCTGGTGTCCAAGGTGAAGATGAAGAAGAAGACTAGGTGGTACTGTAGACAAAACAAAAAAATAATCAGACCAGACGATAATCACTCAGCAATATACTGGTGCCGAAGCTCCAGCCATGATTTCACAAAAATACTATAGATGTCAGTGATCATACCTGTACTGCTGGTGTTTCTTATGTACCACAGCTGTTGGTACTTATCTCCTCCTCTGTCTTTGAAAGGCATGGACGCGGCACAAGGGACAGCGTGGATTTGTCGGGATCCAATGTGCAATACAAGGCAGATGGAATATGTGAGAACATGGCAGAACGGTGACTTGCTCTCCAATCTCATAGTCCTCTAGGCATATAGTGCAGGACTGGATGTCTTCGTTGTCAGTAAAGGTTCGAGATGGGAGTCTATCAATCTGCCTGCCTCTCCTGCCTCGCCGACGTTGTCTTCTCTGCACAGGTCTGCTGTCTGTGGTCTCTGTTGTCGGCTGTTGGTTGGGAAGCAGCTGACTGGTGCTTGGTGTTGGCTCCACCAGCCTGTTAGATGTTTGCTGAGGAGATCTGCTTCCTTCTCTGGACGGCTGCAGGTTTGGTAGCGGCTCACTGGTGCTGGGGTCTTGTGTTGGTTCCTCCAGCCTTTCGGATCTCTCCTGAGTAGTTGATGGAGTAGACCCAGGCTGGGATTCTCCAGGAATTCTGAGCTCGGTCTCACTATTAATACGACGGCCACTTGTCGTTTCAGACTGTTCTATTGGCTCAGGTCGTAATGGGGACCGGCTTCTGTCCGCTCCTTCTTGCTGCAACCTACGGCGCGGTGGAACTTGACCACGTCTTCGTCTCCTGTCGGGGACATTGTCATGGTCTTCATCCTGCTCCACACTCTGACGCCTTCTATGTCCAGATCTTAATCTTCCATCAGCAATGCCTAGATGTGAAACAATGTGTATAACATATATTAATTATGTACAGAGAAAATGGGAAAAAAGATCAATACCAGACATTTCCTATGGACTCGCGTGGCCTTCTTTCTAGAGGAAAGCTCCCATGTTTTTCTAATCTTGGACAACCGTTTTGATACTATGAATATATCACAGTCGAGTCACATTATTATAACTACTACTAATATCCAGAGTAACCGGCGTGTGCAGCACGGACAGCAGTAGACGGGCTGGGAGTGACTCAATAAGGTGCTGGTCAATGGTCTCATATGTGGAGCCTCGCTGACTCCATACATCCCACATTTACTGGAGGGTGCGTGGGGGAGGAGCCATAAAGCGAACAACACGATCGACGTGGTCCCACAGATGCTCAATTGGGGGTTCAAGTCTGGAGAAATAGGGGGCCAGGGAAGTACTTGGAAGTCTTGGTCGTGCTCTTCCAACCACTGTCGGGCATTTATAGTCGTGTGACATGTCGCATTGTCTTGCTTTAAGATTCCATCTGCTCCAGGGAAGACAATCAGCATGTATGGTGGATGTGATCTGTAACGATGGATTCATATCTAAATCGCTTCAGAGCCTTCCACATGGATGAGTGGCCCAGAGAATGGCATGGAAAAATACCCCAGACGCTGACGTCGCCGCCAGCTTGTGTTCTTCCAGCAATGGTTGTAAAGTCCATCCTTTCGATGAAGCAGAAAACGTGATTTATCGGAGGAGACAACCCTTTGCCAATCATCGGTGCTCTGAGACCAATACTGGCGTGCAAATTGAAGCCATTTTCTCTGATGCACCTCTGTTACATAGGAGCAGTGACCATCCGTCGGGTTCAGAGCCCCATACGCAGTCGGGTTCGCTGAACTGTTGTATTAGACACACGTCTGGTAGCCAACGTTCACCTCTCACATACATGGCACGTGATGCTCTGCAGTTTCCATGTCTGTTATTCCCAATGGTGCCATTTGTCCACTCACGATACACTGTCACCACAGCAGCACGCGAACAGTTCACAAACTGCGCTGTTTGAGAAATACCGCCGCCCTTGGTCCGAAAGCCAATAATCATCCCTTTTTGCAACTAAAAAACGGTGCATTTTTTGCGGACGCAAAACGGACACGTTTGTGTGAAACTAGCCTAAATGTATCTGATATAACAAGTTCCACTTACCTTGATTTATCCGGGAACTTTCGTCTATTGCAAGCTGCAAGAGTTCTCGGTAACTCATTGTTCCTTGTAGCAGGCGGCTTGATGTTTAAATTCAGGAACAACGGAAAAAGGGGATTCCTCAAATAAGAGGGAATCTACCACGATGTTCAGAAGTTGCACTGGTGTTTAAGTGCTCTGAACAGATGATGTAGTAGTCGCTTTGTAGCACAAATTCGCTCTTTGAAAAACCAAGTGAAGTTTCAGCATCAGCATCAACTCGAGATATGGCACTGATGTGACCGCGCTTGGGGGCTTTAGAACTTCACGCCATTGTGATGTCACTGCTATAGATGACATACCCTCCATTGTTCTGATGACATCACTGCCTGCAATGATGTCATAATGCTTGCGGTATGTCATAATCGGTACCCTGCTCTGCATTATACCAATCAATGCAGCAAAGCCTACAAATAAATAAATATATATATATAATAATTTTTTATAAATTTATATACTGCAGCTGAAAATCTCTATCGGTGATCGGCATATAATTGTTTAGTAGATGTTGTAGCACACAATTCATCTGAGGAAAAGTCTTAGTAACAGATTACCACAATGGAAAGGTGGAAATGTAACTTTATTTTTCTAAAACTAGATGGTTTTGGAGTAAATAAGAATCCTTTATAACCTAAAGAGGTTGTCTGGTATAGAAAACCCATTGTAATTACCCTATTGGGGAATACTAAGTTAAGAAAGGACAAGTCTCTTATTAATTTCACTGTGTAATACTTTGTTTCTCCTGTGGTGGCGCTGCAGGGGAATTCAACACTTCTCAAGTTCCATCACAGATTAAATCTGATCGCTGGTGGTCACAATCAGCGACGTTAAGCTGCACTATCTGGATGTACAAATGACACTGGATGAGGGCCGTATTGTGACAGACATTTACACCAAACCAACTGACTGAAAATAACTTTTTAATTTTAGCTTTCAACCCAAATCAGCACAAAAATAAAATTTCACAAAGTCAACTACATAGTGATAGAAAATGCTGCAGAACTTCACATATAAATGAGACGGATATATGAGAGGCAGATAGACAGGGCGTGCTCTAGCAAAGTAAAAAATGAGCTCCCCATTACTTTATTTTTCTGATCTGAAAGGCCAAGATCCAATCCCGTTAGTAAGCCCTAAATATACACCTCCTGCAATGAGCCATAATACAATTGTGGGGGTCAGACCTTAACCACTTCCTGCCGCAGTCATTTTGAATTTTTTTATTTTTGTTCTTTCCTCCTCACCTTCCAAAAGCCACAACTTTTTTATTTTTCTGTTGATATATCCATATGAGGGCTTGATTTTTGCAGGACGAGTTGTAGTTTTTCACGGCACCATTTATTTTACCATATAATGAAATGGGAAACTGAAAGAACTTTCTTTGTGGGGTGAAATAGGAAAAAAACCTGTGATTTCTCCATTGATTTTTGGGTTTAGTTTTTATGGAGATCACCGCGCGGTAAAAACGTCATGTTAACTTTATTCTGCGGGTCAATACAATTATGCCGATATTACATTTATATAATTTCTTTTATGTTTTACTACTTTTACAAGAAAAAAGGGCAATTTTTGCTTTAATTGCCTTAAATTTTTTTATACAACTGTTTTTTTTGGTCTCACTAGGCGACTTGAAGTCAGGAATCCCTGATCGCTATTCTAATACACTGCACTACATGCGTAGTGGTGCAGTGTAAAAGTGCTGTCAGTTATTCACTGACAGCAAACCTAAGGCAGGACAAACTAGGCTTCCGTAGATGACAAACCCGGAGGCCATTGTTAGGCCTCCTGTTGCCATAACATGACGGAATAGAACGTCAAGGAGCAGGAAGGGGTTAAAGGATCTGATAACGTCTTGGTGCCAGATACCACAGGACACTTTTAAAGATCTTCTGAAATCCATGTCCCAACAGGTCAGAGCTATTATGGCAGCACGAGGAGGACTACACAATATTAGGCAGGTGGTTTTAATGTTATGTCTGGATGGTGTATATGTTAGTAATTAATTTCTATTCATTTGTACATTGATGGAAATTAGGGTATGTTCACACGAAAACTCAAAAATATCTGAAAATACAGAGCTGTTTTTAAGGTTTTCAGCGTTTTTTACGGCCGTTTTTGGAGCTGTTTTCAATATTGTCTAGGAAAAACGGCTCCAAAAACGGCCCAAGAAGTGACTTGCACTTCTTTTGTGAACATACCCTAAAAAAAGAGTAATTTTTCTGTGCTTTTTATTTTTACAATATTTATCAATCACCCTAAATAATGTAATCTTGGGGCCTACATTGCTCCTATGTGAACATGGGAACGCCACCATTCTCACCAGTTTTAAGGAGTAATGTAAGTCTTAGGCCAAAACGTAGTAGTAGTCGAAACGCCAATCCAACCGAGATGGAATATGAAATATCCAAGATAGAAGGCAGTCCCAGGCATAAAATAAGATAAGATAACTTTATTAATCCCCGAAGGGAAATTCCAGTATCACAGAAATGGATTCTGGGAAACGGCATCAGGGATCTTTTATTATTAGGTCTCTGTGCAGATTGAGATTCTGGTGTCCAAGGTGAAGATGAAGAAGAAGACTAGGTGGTACTGTAGACAAAACAAAAAAATAATCAGACCAGACGATAATCACTCAGCAATATACTGGTGCCGAAGCTCCAGCCATGATTTCACAAAAATACTATAGATGTCAGTGATCATACCTGTACTGCTGGTGTTTCTTATGTACCACAGCTGTTGGTACTTATCTCCTCCTCTGTCTTTGAAAGGCATGGACGCGGCACAAGGGACAGCGTGGATTTGTCGGGATCCAATGTGCAATACAAGGCAGATGGAATATGTGAGAACATGGCAGAACGGTGACTTGCTCTCCAATCTCATAGTCCTCTAGGCATATAGTGCAGGACTGGATGTCTTCGTTGTCAGTAAAGGTTCGAGATGGGAGTCTATCAATCTGCCTGCCTCTCCTGCCTCGCCGACGTTGTCTTCTCTGCACAGGTCTGCTGTCTGTGGTCTCTGTTGTCGGCTGTTGGTTGGGAAGCAGCTGACTGGTGCTTGGTGTTGGCTCCACCAGCCTGTTAGATGTTTGCTGAGGAGATCTGCTTCCTTCTCTGGACGGCTGCAGGTTTGCTAGCGGCTCACTGGTGCTGGGGTCTTGTGTTGGTTCCTCCAGCCTTTCGGATCTCTCCTGAGTAGTTGATGGAGTAGACCCAGGCTGGGATTCTCCAGGAATTCTGAGCTCGGTCTCACTATTAATACGACGGCCACTTGTCGTTTCAGACTGTTCTATTGGCTCAGGTCGTAATGGGGACCGGCTTCTGTCCGCTCCTTCTTGCTGCAACCTACGGCGCGGTGGAACTTGACCACGTCTTCGTCTCCTGTCGGGGACATTGTCATGGTCTTCATCCTGCTCCACACTCTGACGCCTTCTATGTCCAGATCTTAATCTTCCATCAGCAATGCCTAGATGTGAAACAATGTGTATAACATATATTAATTATGTACAGAGAAAATGGGAAAAAAGATCAATACCAGACATTTCCTATGGACTCGCGTGGCCTTCTTTCTAGAGGAAAGCTCCCATGTTTTTCTAATCTTGGACAACCGTTTTGATACTATGAATATATCACAGTCGAGTCACATTATTATAACTACTACTAATATCCAGAGTAACCGGCGTGTGCAGCACGGACAGCAGTAGACGGGCTGGGAGTGACTCAATAAGGTGCTGGTCAATGGTCTCATATGTGGAGCCTCGCTGACTCCATACATCCCACATTTACTGGAGGGTGCGTGGGGGAGGAGCCATAAAGCGAACAACACGATCGACGTGGTCCCACAGATGCTCAATTGGGGGTTCAAGTCTGGAGAAATAGGGGGCCAGGGAAGTACTTGGAAGTCTTGGTCGTGCTCTTCCAACCACTGTCGGGCATTTATAGTCGTGTGACATGTCGCATTGTCTTGCTTTAAGATTCCATCTGCTCCAGGGAAGACAATCAGCATGTATGGTGGATGTGATCTGTAACGATGGATTCATATCTAAATCGCTTCAGAGCCTTCCACATGGATGAGTGGCCCAGAGAATGGCATGGAAAAATACCCCAGACGCTGACGTCGCCGCCAGCTTGTGTTCTTCCAGCAATGGTTGTAAAGTCCATCCTTTCGATGAAGCAGAAAACGTGATTTATCGGAGGAGACAACCCTTTGCCAATCATCGGTGCTCTGAGACCAATACTGGCGTGCAAATTGAAGCCATTTTCTCTGATGCACCTCTGTTACATAGGAGCAGTGACCATCCGTCGGGTTCAGAGCCCCATACGCAGTCGGGTTCGCTGAACTGTTGTATTAGACACACGTCTGGTAGCCAACGTTCACCTCTCACATACATGGCACGTGATGCTCTGCAGTTTCCATGTCTGTTATTCCCAATGGTGCCATTTGTCCACTCACGATACACTGTCACCACAGCAGCACGCGAACAGTTCACAAACTGCGCTGTTTGAGAAATACCGCCGCCCTTGGTCCGAAAGCCAATAATCATCCCTTTTTGCAACTAAAAAACGGTGCATTTTTTGCGGACGCAAAACGGACACGTTTGTGTGAAACTAGCCTAAATGTATCTGATATAACAAGTTCCACTTACCTTGATTTATCCGGGAACTTTCGTCTATTGCAAGCTGCAAGAGTTCTCGGTAACTCATTGTTCCTTGTAGCAGGCGGCTTGATGTTTAAATTCAGGAACAACGGAAAAAGGGGATTCCTCAAATAAGAGGGAATCTACCACGATGTTCAGAAGTTGCACTGGTGTTTAAGTGCTCTGAACAGATGATGTAGTAGTCGCTTTGTAGCACAAATTCGCTCTTTGAAAAACCAAGTGAAGTTTCAGCATCAGCATCAACTCGAGATATGGCACTGATGTGACCGCGCTTGGGGGCTTTAGAACTTCACGCCATTGTGATGTCACTGCTATAGATGACATACCCTCCATTGTTCTGATGACATCACTGCCTGCAATGATGTCATAATGCTTGCGGTATGTCATAATCGGTACCCTGCTCTGCATTATACCAATCAATGCAGCAAAGCCTACAAATAAATAAATATATATATATATATAATAATTTTTTATAAATTTATATACTGCAGCTGAAAATCTCTATCGGTGATCGGCATATAATTGTTTAGTAGATGTTGTAGCACACAATTCATCTGAGGAAAAGTCTTAGTAACAGATTACCACAATGGAAAGGTGGAAATGTAACTTTATTTTTCTAAAACTAGATGGTTTTGGAGTAAATAAGAATCCTTTATAACCTAAAGAGGTTGTCTGGTATAGAAAACCCATTGTAATTACCCTATTGGGGAATACTAAGTTAAGAAAGGACAAGTCTCTTATTAATTTCACTGTGTAATACTTTGTTTCTCCTGTGGTGGCGCTGCAGGGGAATTCAACACTTCTCAAGTTCCATCACAGATTAAATCTGATCGCTGGTGGTCACAATCAGCGACGTTAAGCTGCACTATCTGGATGTACAAATGACACTGGATGAGGGCCGTATTGTGACAGACATTTACACCAAACCAACTGACTGAAAATAACTTTTTAATTTTAGCTTTCAACCCAAATCAGCACAAAAATAAAATTTCACAAAGTCAACTACATAGTGATAGAAAATGCTGCAGAACTTCACATATAAATGAGACGGATATATGAGAGGCAGATAGACAGGGCGTGCTCTAGCAAAGTAAAAAATGAGCTCCCCATTACTTTATTTTTCTGATCTGAAAGGCCAAGATCCAATCCCGTTAGTAAGCCCTAAATATACACCTCCTGCAATGAGCCATAATACAATTGTGGGGGTCAGACCTTAACCACTTCCTGCCGCAGTCATTTTGAATTTTTTTATTTTTGTTCTTTCCTCCTCACCTTCCAAAAGCCACAACTTTTTTATTTTTCTGTTGATATATCCATATGAGGGCTTGATTTTTGCAGGACGAGTTGTAGTTTTTCACGGCACCATTTATTTTACCATATAATGAAATGGGAAACTGAAAGAACTTTCTTTGTGGGGTGAAATAGGAAAAAAACCTGTGATTTCTCCATTGTTTTTTGGGTTTAGTTTTTATGGAGATCACCGCGCGGTAAAAACGTCATGTTAACTTTATTCTGCGGGTCAATACAATTATGCCGATATTACATTTATATAATTTCTTTTATGTTTTACTACTTTTACAAGAAAAAAGGGCAATTTTTGCTTTAATTGCCTTAAATTTTTTTATACAACTGTTTTTTTTGGTCTCACTAGGCGACTTGAAGTCAGGAATCCCTGATCGCTATTCTAATACACTGCACTACATGCGTAGTGGTGCAGTGTAAAAGTGCTGTCAGTTATTCACTGACAGCAAACCTAAGGCAGGACAAACTAGGCTTCCGTAGATGACAAACCCGGAGGCCATTGTTAGGCCTCCTGTTGCCATAACATGACGGAATAGAACGTCAAGGAGCAGGAAGGGGTTAAAGGATCTGATAACGTCTTGGTGCCAGATACCACAGGACACTTTTAAAGATCTTCTGAAATCCATGTCCCAACAGGTCAGAGCTATTATGGCAGCACGAGGAGGACTACACAATATTAGGCAGGTGGTTTTAATGTTATGTCTGGATGGTGTATATGTTAGTAATTAATTTCTATTCATTTGTACATTGATGGAAATTAGGGTATGTTCACACGAAAACTCAAAAATATCTGAAAATACAGAGCTGTTTTTAAGGTTTTCAGCGTTTTTTACGGCCGTTTTTGGAGCTGTTTTCAATATTGTCTAGGAAAAACGGCTCCAAAAACGGCCCAAGAAGTGACTTGCACTTCTTTTGTGAACATACCCTAAAAAAAGAGTAATTTTTCTGTGCTTTTTATTTTTACAATATTTATCAATCACCCTAAATATTGTAATCTTGGGGCCTACATTGCTCCTATGTGAACATGGGAACGCCACCATTCTCACCAGTTTTAAGGAGTAATGTAAGTCTTAGGCCAAAACGTAGTAGTAGTCGAAACGCCAATCCAACCGAGATGGAATATGAAATATCCAAGATAGAAGGCAGTCCCAGGCATAAAATAAGATAAGATAACTTTATTAATCCCCGAAGGGAAATTCCAGTATCACAGAAATGGATTCTGGGAAACGGCATCAGGGATCTTTTATTATTAGGTCTCTGTGCAGATTGAGATTCTGGTGTCCAAGGTGAAGATGAAGAAGAAGACTAGGTGGTACTGTAGACAAAACAAAAAAATAATCAGACCAGACGATAATCACTCAGCAATATACTGGTGCCGAAGCTCCAGCCATGATTTCACAAAAATACTATAGATGTCAGTGATCATACCTGTACTGCTGGTGTTTCTTATGTACCACAGCTGTTGGTACTTATCTCCTCCTCTGTCTTTGAAAGGCATGGACGCGGCACAAGGGACAGCGTGGATTTGTCGGGATCCAATGTGCAATACAAGGCAGATGGAATATGTGAGAACATGGCAGAACGGTGACTTGCTCTCCAATCTCATAGTCCTCTAGGCATATAGTGCAGGACTGGATGTCTTCGTTGTCAGTAAAGGTTCGAGATGGGAGTCTATCAATCTGCCTGCCTCTCCTGCCTCGCCGACGTTGTCTTCTCTGCACAGGTCTGCTGTCTGTGGTCTCTGTTGTCGGCTGTTGGTTGGGAAGCAGCTGACTGGTGCTTGGTGTTGGCTCCACCAGCCTGTTAGATGTTTGCTGAGGAGATCTGCTTCCTTCTCTGGACGGCTGCAGGTTTGGTAGCGGCTCACTGGTGCTGGGGTCTTGTGTTGGTTCCTCCAGCCTTTCGGATCTCTCCTGAGTAGTTGATGGAGTAGACCCAGGCTGGGATTCTCCAGGAATTCTGAGCTCGGTCTCACTATTAATACGACGGCCACTTGTCGTTTCAGACTGTTCTATTGGCTCAGGTCGTAATGGGGACCGGCTTCTGTCCGCTCCTTCTTGCTGCAACCTACGGCGCGGTGGAACTTGACCACGTCTTCGTCTCCTGTCGGGGACATTGTCATGGTCTTCATCCTGCTCCACACTCTGACGCCTTCTATGTCCAGATCTTAATCTTCCATCAGCAATGCCTAGATGTGAAACAATGTGTATAACATATATTAATTATGTACAGAGAAAATGGGAAAAAAGATCAATACCAGACATTTCCTATGGACTCGCGTGGCCTTCTTTCTAGAGGAAAGCTCCCATGTTTTTCTAATCTTGGACAACCGTTTTGATACTATGAATATATACACAGTCGAGTCACATTATTATAACTACTACTAATATCCAGAGTAACCGGCGTGTGCAGCACGGACAGCAGTAGACGGGCTGGGAGTGACTCAATAAGGTGCTGGTCAATGGTCTCATATGTGGAGCCTCGCTGACTCCATACATCCCACATTTACTGGAGGGTGCGTGGGGGAGGAGCCATAAAGCGAACAACACGATCGACGTGGTCCCACAGAAGCTCAATTGGGGGTTCAAGTCTGGAGAAATAGGGGGCCAGGGAAGTACTTGGAAGTCTTGGTCGTGCTCTTCCAACCACTGTCGGGCATTTATAGTCGTGTGACATGTCGCATTGTCTTGCTTTAAGATTCCATCTGCTCCAGGGAAGACAATCAGCATGTATGGTGGATGTGATCTGTAACGATGGATTCATATCTAAATCGCTTCAGAGCCTTCCACATGGATGAGTGGCCCAGAGAATGCCATGGAAAAATACCCCAGACGCTGACGTCGCCGCCAGCTTGTGTTCTTCCAGCAATGGTTGTAAAGTCCATCCTTTCGATGAAGCAGAAAACGTGATTTATCGGAGGAGACAACCCTTTGCCAATCATCGGTGCTCTGAGACCAATACTGGCGTGCAAATTGAAGCCATTTACTCTGATGCACCTTTGTTACATAGGAGCAGTGACCATCCGTCGGGTTCGGAGCCCCATACGCAGTCGGGTTCGCTGAACTGTTGTATTAGACACACGTCGGGTAGCCAACGTTCACCTCTCACATACATGGCACGTGATGCTCTGCAGTTTCCATGTCTGTTATTCCCAATGGTGCCATTTGTCCACTCACGATACACTGTCACCACAGCAGCACGCGAACAGTTCACAAACTGCGCTGTTTGAGAAATACCGCCGCCCTTGGTCCGAAAGCCAATAATCATCCCTTTTTGCAACTAAAAAACGGTGCATTTTTTGCGGACGCAAAACGGACACGTTTGTGTGAAACTAGCCTAAATGTATCTGATATAACAAGTTCCACTTACCTTGATTTATCCGGGAACTTTCGTCTATTGCAAGCTGCAAGAGTTCTCGGTAACTCATTGTTCCTTGTAGCAGGCGGCTTGATGTTTAAATTCAGGAACAACGGAAAAAGGGGATTCCTCAAATAAGAGGGAATCTACCACGATGTTCAGAAGTTGCACTGGTGTTTAAGTGCTCTGAACAGATGATGTAGTAGTCGCTTTGTAGCACAAATTCGCTCTTTGAAAAACCAAGTGAAGTTTCAGCATCAGCATCAACTCGAGATATGGCACTGATGTGACCGCACTTGGGGGCTTTAGAACTTCACGCCATTGTGATGTCACTGCTATAGATGACATACCCTCCATTGTTCTGATGACATCACTGCCTGCAATGATGTCATAATGCTTGCGGTATGTCATAATCGGTACCCTGCTCTGCATTATACCAATCAATGCAGCAAAGCCTACAAATAAATAAATATATATATATAATAATTTTTTATAAATTTATATACTGCAGCTGAAAATCTCTATCGGTGATCGGCATATAATTGTTTAGTAGATGTTGTAGCACACAATTCATCTGAGGAAAAGTCTTAGTAACAGATTACCACAATGGAAAGGTGGAAATGTAACTTTATTTTTCTAAAACTAGATGGTTTTGGAGTAAATAAGAATCCTTTATAACCTAAAGAGGTTGTCTGGTATAGAAAACCCATTGTAATTACCCTATTGGGGAATACTAAGTTAAGAAAGGACAAGTCTCTTATTAATTTCACTGTGTAATACTTTGTTTCTCCTGTGGTGGCGCTGCAGGGGAATTCAACACTTCTCAAGTTCCATCACAGATTAAATCTGATCGCTGGTGGTCACAATCAGCGACGTTAAGCTGCACTATCTGGATGTACAAATGACACTGGATGAGGGCCGTATTGTGACAGACATTTACACCAAACCAACTGACTGAAAATAACTTTTTAATTTTAGCTTTCAACCCAAATCAGCACAAAAATAAAATTTCACAAAGTCAACTACATAGTGATAGAAAATGCTGCAGAACTTCACATATAAATGAGACGGATATATGAGAGGCAGATAGACAGGGCGTGCTCTAGCAAAGTAAAAAATGAGCTCCCCATTACTTTATTTTTCTGATCTGAAAGGCCAAGATCCAATCCCGTTAGTAAGCCCTAAATATACACCTCCTGCAATGAGCCATAATACAATTGTGGGGGTCAGACCTTAACCACTTCCTGCCGCAGTCATTTTGAATTTTTTTATTTTTGTTCTTTCCTCCTCACCTTCCAAAAGCCACAACTTTTTTATTTTTCTGTTGATATATCCATATGAGGGCTTGATTTTTGCAGGACGAGTTGTAGTTTTTCACGGCACCATTTATTTTACCATATAATGAAATGGGAAACTGAAAGAACTTTCTTTGTGGGGTGAAATAGGAAAAAAACCTGTGATTTCTCCATTGTTTTTTGGGTTTAGTTTTTATGGAGATCACCGCGCGGTAAAAACGTCATGTTAACTTTATTCTGCGGGTCAATACAATTATGCCGATATTACATTTATATAATTTCTTTTATGTTTTACTACTTTTACAAGAAAAAAGGGCAATTTTTGCTTTAATTGCCTTAAATTTTTTTATACAACTGTTTTTTTTGGTCTCACTAGGCGACTTGAAGTCAGGAATCCCTGATCGCTATTCTAATACACTGCACTACATGCGTAGTGGTGCAGTGTAAAAGTGCTGTCAGTTATTCACTGACAGCAAACCTAAGGCAGGACAAACTAGGCTTCCGTAGATGACAAACCCGGAGGCCATTGTTAGGCCTCCTGTTGCCATAACATGACGGAATAGAACGTCAAGGAGCAGGAAGGGGTTAAAGGATCTGATAACGTCTTGGTGCCAGATACCACAGGACACTTTTAAAGATCTTCTGAAATCCATGTCCCAACAGGTCAGAGCTATTATGGCAGCACGAGGAGGACTACACAATATTAGGCAGGTGGTTTTAATGTTATGTCTGGATGGTGTATATGTTAGTAATTAATTTCTATTCATTTGTACATTGATGGAAATTAGGGTATGTTCACACGAAAACTCAAAAATATCTGAAAATACAGAGCTGTTTTTAAGGTTTTCAGCGTTTTTTACGGCCGTTTTTGGAGCTGTTTTCAATATTGTCTAGGAAAAACGGCTCCAAAAACGGCCCAAGAAGTGACTTGCACTTCTTTTGTGAACATACCCTAAAAAAAGAGTAATTTTTCTGTGCTTTTTATTTTTACAATATTTATCAATCACCCTAAATATTGTAATCTTGGGGCCTACATTGCTCCTATGTGAACATGGGAACGCCACCATTCTCACCAGTTTTAAGGAGTAATGTAAGTCTTAGGCCAAAACGTAGTAGTAGTCGAAACGCCAATCCAACCGAGATGGAATATGAAATATCCAAGATAGAAGGCAGTCCCAGGCATAAAATAAGATAAGATAACTTTATTAATCCCCGAAGGGAAATTCCAGTATCACAGAAATGGATTCTGGGAAACGGCATCAGGGATCTTTTATTATTAGGTCTCTGTGCAGATTGAGATTCTGGTGTCCAAGGTGAAGATGAAGAAGAAGACTAGGTGGTACTGTAGACAAAACAAAAAAATAATCAGACCAGACGATAATCACTCAGCAATATACTGGTGCCGAAGCTCCAGCCATGATTTCACAAAAATACTATAGATGTCAGTGATCATACCTGTACTGCTGGTGTTTCTTATGTACCACAGCTGTTGGTACTTATCTCCTCCTCTGTCTTTGAAAGGCATGGACGCGGCACAAGGGACAGCGTGGATTTGTCGGGATCCAATGTGCAATACAAGGCAGATGGAATATGTGAGAACATGGCAGAACGGTGACTTGCTCTCCAATCTCATAGTCCTCTAGGCATATAGTGCAGGACTGGATGTCTTCGTTGTCAGTAAAGGTTCGAGATGGGAGTCTATCAATCTGCCTGCCTCTCCTGCCTCGCCGACGTTGTCTTCTCTGCACAGGTCTGCTGTCTGTGGTCTCTGTTGTCGGCTGTTGGTTGGGAAGCAGCTGACTGGTGCTTGGTGTTGGCTCCACCAGCCTGTTAGATGTTTGCTGAGGAGATCTGCTTCCTTCTCTGGACGGCTGCAGGTTTGGTAGCGGCTCACTGGTGCTGGGGTCTTGTGTTGGTTCCTCCAGCCTTTCGGATCTCTCCTGAGTAGTTGATGGAGTAGACCCAGGCTGGGATTCTCCAGGAATTCTGAGCTCGGTCTCACTATTAATACGACGGCCACTTGTCGTTTCAGACTGTTCTATTGGCTCAGGTCGTAATGGGGACCGGCTTCTGTCCGCTCCTTCTTGCTGCAACCTACGGCGCGGTGGAACTTGACCACGTCTTCGTCTCCTGTCGGGGACATTGTCATGGTCTTCATCCTGCTCCACACTCTGACGCCTTCTATGTCCAGATCTTAATCTTCCATCAGCAATGCCTAGATGTGAAACAATGTGTATAACATATATTAATTATGTACAGAGAAAATGGGAAAAAAGATCAATACCAGACATTTCCTATGGACTCGCGTGGCCTTCTTTCTAGAGGAAAGCTCCCATGTTTTTCTAATCTTGGACAACCGTTTTGATACTATGAATATATACACAGTCGAGTCACATTATTATAACTACTACTAATATCCAGAGTAACCGGCGTGTGCAGCACGGACAGCAGTAGACGGGCTGGGAGTGACTCAATAAGGTGCTGGTCAATGGTCTCATATGTGGAGCCTCGCTGACTCCATACATCCCACATTTACTGGAGGGTGCGTGGGGGAGGAGCCATAAAGCGAACAACACGATCGACGTGGTCCCACAGAAGCTCAATTGGGGGTTCAAGTCTGGAGAAATAGGGGGCCAGGGAAGTACTTGGAAGTCTTGGTCGTGCTCTTCCAACCACTGTCGGGCATTTATAGTCGTGTGACATGTCGCATTGTCTTGCTTTAAGATTCCATCTGCTCCAGGGAAGACAATCAGCATGTATGGTGGATGTGATCTGTAACGATGGATTCATATCTAAATCGCTTCAGAGCCTTCCACATGGATGAGTGGCCCAGAGAATGCCATGGAAAAATACCCCAGACGCTGACGTCGCCGCCAGCTTGTGTTCTTCCAGCAATGGTTGTAAAGTCCATCCTTTCGATGAAGCAGAAAACGTGATTTATCGGAGGAGACAACCCTTTGCCAATCATCGGTGCTCTGAGACCAATACTGGCGTGCAAATTGAAGCCATTTACTCTGATGCACCTTTGTTACATAGGAGCAGTGACCATCCGTCGGGTTCGGAGCCCCATACGCAGTCGGGTTCGCTGAACTGTTGTATTAGACACACGTCGGGTAGCCAACGTTCACCTCTCACATACATGGCACGTGATGCTCTGCAGTTTCCATGTCTGTTATTCCCAATGGTGCCATTTGTCCACTCACGATACACTGTCACCACAGCAGCACGCGAACAGTTCACAAACTGCGCTGTTTGAGAAATACCGCCGCCCTTGGTCCGAAAGCCAATAATCATCCCTTTTTGCAACTAAAAAACGGTGCATTTTTTGCGGACGCAAAACGGACACGTTTGTGTGAAACTAGCCTAAATGTATCTGATATAACAAGTTCCACTTACCTTGATTTATCCGGGAACTTTCGTCTATTGCAAGCTGCAAGAGTTCTCGGTAACTCATTGTTCCTTGTAGCAGGCGGCTTGATGTTTAAATTCAGGAACAACGGAAAAAGGGGATTCCTCAAATAAGAGGGAATCTACCACGATGTTCAGAAGTTGCACTGGTGTTTAAGTGCTCTGAACAGATGATGTAGTAGTCGCTTTGTAGCACAAATTCGCTCTTTGAAAAACCAAGTGAAGTTTCAGCATCAGCATCAACTCGAGATATGGCACTGATGTGACCGCACTTGGGGGCTTTAGAACTTCACGCCATTGTGATGTCACTGCTATAGATGACATACCCTCCATTGTTCTGATGACATCACTGCCTGCAATGATGTCATAATGCTTGCGGTATGTCATAATCGGTACCCTGCTCTGCATTATACCAATCAATGCAGCAAAGCCTACAAATAAATAAATATATATATATAATAATTTTTTATAAATTTATATACTGCAGCTGAAAATCTCTATCGGTGATCGGCATATAATTGTTTAGTAGATGTTGTAGCACACAATTCATCTGAGGAAAAGTCTTAGTAACAGATTACCACAATGGAAAGGTGGAAATGTAACTTTATTTTTCTAAAACTAGATGGTTTTGGAGTAAATAAGAATCCTTTATAACCTAAAGAGGTTGTCTGGTATAGAAAACCCATTGTAATTACCCTATTGGGGAATACTAAGTTAAGAAAGGACAAGTCTCTTATTAATTTCACTGTGTAATACTTTGTTTCTCCTGTGGTGGCGCTGCAGGGGAATTCAACACTTCTCAAGTTCCATCACAGATTAAATCTGATCGCTGGTGGTCACAATCAGCGACGTTAAGCTGCACTATCTGGATGTACAAATGACACTGGATGAGGGCCGTATTGTGACAGACATTTACACCAAACCAACTGACTGAAAATAACTTTTTAATTTTAGCTTTCAACCCAAATCAGCACAAAAATAAAATTTCACAAAGTCAACTACATAGTGATAGAAAATGCTGCAGAACTTCACATATAAATGAGACGGATATATGAGAGGCAGATAGACAGGGCGTGCTCTAGCAAAGTAAAAAATGAGCTCCCCATTACTTTATTTTTCTGATCTGAAAGGCCAAGATCCAATCCCGTTAGTAAGCCCTAAATATACACCTCCTGCAATGAGCCATAATACAATTGTGGGGGTCAGACCTTAACCACTTCCTGCCGCAGTCATTTTGAATTTTTTTATTTTTGTTCTTTCCTCCTCACCTTCCAAAAGCCACAACTTTTTTATTTTTCTGTTGATATATCCATATGAGGGCTTGATTTTTGCAGGACGAGTTGTAGTTTTTCATTGCACCATTTATTTTACCATATAATGAAATGGGAAACTGAAAGAACTTTCTTTGTGGGGTGAAATAGGAAAAAAACCTGTGATTTCTCCATTGTTTTTTGGGTTTAGTTTTTATGGAGATCACCGCGCGGTAAAAACGTCATGTTAACTTTATTCTGCGGGTCAATACAATTATGCCGATATTACATTTATATAATTTCTTTTATGTTTTACTACTTTTACAAGAAAAAAGGGCAATTTTTGCTTTAATTGCCTTAAATTTTTTTATACAACTGTTTTTTTTGGTCTCACTAGGCGACTTGAAGTCAGGAATCCCTGATCGCTATTCTAATACACTGCACTACATGCGTAGTGGTGCAGTGTAAAAGTGCTGTCAGTTATTCACTGACAGCAAACCTAAGGCAGGACAAACTAGGCTTCCGTAGATGACAAACCCGGAGGCCATTGTTAGGCCTCCTGTTGCCATAACATGACGGAATAGAACGTCAAGGAGCAGGAAGGGGTTAAAGGATCTGATAACGTCTTGGTGCCAGATACCACAGGACACTTTTAAAGATCTTCTGAAATCCATGTCCCAACAGGTCAGAGCTATTATGGCAGCACGAGGAGGACTACACAATATTAGGCAGGTGGTTTTAATGTTATGTCTGGATGGTGTATATGTTAGTAATTAATTTCTATTCATTTGTACATTGATGGAAATTAGGGTATGTTCACACGAAAACTCAAAAATATCTGAAAATACAGAGCTGTTTTTAAGGTTTTCAGCGTTTTTTACGGCCGTTTTTGGAGCTGTTTTCAATATTGTCTAGGAAAAACGGCTCCAAAAACGGCCCAAGAAGTGACTTGCACTTCTTTTGTGAACATACCCTAAAAAAAGAGTAATTTTTCTGTGCTTTTTATTTTTACAATATTTATCAATCACCCTAAATATTGTAATCTTGGGGCCTACATTGCTCCTATGTGAACATGGGAACGCCACCATTCTCACCAGTTTTAAGGAGTAATGTAAGTCTTAGGCCAAAACGTAGTAGTAGTCGAAACGCCAATCCAACCGAGATGGAATATGAAATATCCAAGATAGAAGGCAGTCCCAGGCATAAAATAAGATAAGATAACTTTATTAATCCCCGAAGGGAAATTCCAGTATCACAGAAATGGATTCTGGGAAACGGCATCAGGGATCTTTTATTATTAGGTCTCTGTGCAGATTGAGATTCTGGTGTCCAAGGTGAAGATGAAGAAGAAGACTAGGTGGTACTGTAGACAAAACAAAAAAATAATCAGACCAGACGATAATCACTCAGCAATATACTGGTGCCGAAGCTCCAGCCATGATTTCACAAAAATACTATAGATGTCAGTGATCATACCTGTACTGCTGGTGTTTCTTATGTACCACAGCTGTTGGTACTTATCTCCTCCTCTGTCTTTGAAAGGCATGGACGCGGCACAAGGGACAGCGTGGATTTGTCGGGATCCAATGTGCAATACAAGGCAGATGGAATATGTGAGAACATGGCAGAACGGTGACTTGCTCTCCAATCTCATAGTCCTCTAGGCATATAGTGCAGGACTGGATGTCTTCGTTGTCAGTAAAGGTTCGAGATGGGAGTCTATCAATCTGCCTGCCTCTCCGACGTTGTCTTCTCTGCACAGGTCTGCTGTCTGTGGTCTCTGTTGTCGGCTGTTGGTTGGGAAGCAGCTGACTGGTGCTTGGTGTTGGCTCCACCAGCCTGTTAGATGTTTGCTGAGGAGATCTGCTTCCTTCTCTGGACGGCTGCAGGTTTGGTAGCGGCTCACTGGTGCTGGGGTCTTGTGTTGGTTCCTCCAGCCTTTCGGATCTCTCCTGAGTAGTTGATGGAGTAGACCCAGGCTGGGATTCTCCAGGAATTCTGAGCTCGGTCTCACTATTAATACGACGGCCACTTGTCGTTTCAGACTGTTCTATTGGCTCAGGTCGTAATGGGGACCGGCTTCTGTCCGCTCCTTCTTGCTGCAACCTACGGCGCGGTGGAACTTGACCACGTCTTCGTCTCCTGTCGGGGACATTGTCATGGTCTTCATCCTGCTCCACACTCTGACGCCTTCTATGTCCAGATCTTAATCTTCCATCAGCAATGCCTAGATGTGAAACAATGTGTATAACATATATTAATTATGTACAGAGAAAATGGGAAAAAAGATCAATACCAGACATTTCCTATGGACTCGCGTGGCCTTCTTTCTAGAGGAAAGCTCCCATGTTTTTCTAATCTTGGACAACCGTTTTGATACTATGAATATATACACAGTCGAGTCACATTATTATAACTACTACTAATATCCAGAGTAACCGGCGTGTGCAGCACGGACAGCAGTAGACGGGCTGGGAGTGACTCAATAAGGTGCTGGTCAATGGTCTCATATGTGGAGCCTCGCTGACTCCATACATCCCACATTTACTGGAGGGTGCGTGGGGGAGGAGCCATAAAGCGAACAACACGATCGACGTGGTCCCACAGAAGCTCAATTGGGGGTTCAAGTCTGGAGAAATAGGGGGCCAGGGAAGTACTTGGAAGTCTTGGTCGTGCTCTTCCAACCACTGTCGGGCATTTATAGTCGTGTGACATGTCGCATTGTCTTGCTTTAAGATTCCATCTGCTCCAGGGAAGACAATCAGCATGTATGGTGGATGTGATCTGTAACGATGGATTCATATCTAAATCGCTTCAGAGCCTTCCACATGGATGAGTGGCCCAGAGAATGCCATGGAAAAATACCCCAGACGCTGACGTCGCCGCCAGCTTGTGTTCTTCCAGCAATGGTTGTAAAGTCCATCCTTTCGATGAAGCAGAAAACGTGATTTATCGGAGGAGACAACCCTTTGCCAATCATCGGTGCTCTGAGACCAATACTGGCGTGCAAATTGAAGCCATTTACTCTGATGCACCTTTGTTACATAGGAGCAGTGACCATCCGTCGGGTTCGGAGCCCCATACGCAGTCGGGTTCGCTGAACTGTTGTATTAGACACACGTCGGGTAGCCAACGTTCACCTCTCACATACATGGCACGTGATGCTCTGCAGTTTCCATGTCTGTTATTCCCAATGGTGCCATTTGTCCACTCACGATACACTGTCACCACAGCAGCACGCGAACAGTTCACAAACTGCGCTGTTTGAGAAATACCGCCGCCCTTGGTCCGAAAGCCAATAATCATCCCTTTTTGCAACTAAAAAACGGTGCATTTTTTGCGGACGCAAAACGGACACGTTTGTGTGAAACTAGCCTAAATGTATCTGATATAACAAGTTCCACTTACCTTGATTTATCCGGGAACTTTCGTCTATTGCAAGCTGCAAGAGTTCTCGGTAACTCATTGTTCCTTGTAGCAGGCGGCTTGATGTTTAAATTCAGGAACAACGGAAAAACGGGATTCCTCAAATAAGAGGGAATCTACCACGATGTTCAGAAGTTGCACTGGTGTTTAAGTGCTCTGAACAGATGATGTAGTAGTCGCTTTGTAGCACAAATTCGCTCTTTGAAAAACCAAGTGAAGTTTCAGCATCAGCATCAACTCGAGATATGGCACTGATGTGACCGCACTTGGGGGCTTTAGAACTTCACGCCATTGTGATGTCACTGCTATAGATGACATACCCTCCATTGTTCTGATGACATCACTGCCTGCAATGATGTCATAATGCTTGCGGTATGTCCTAATCGGTACCCTGCTCTGCATTATACCAATCAATGCAGCAAAGCCTACAAATAAATAAATATATATATATAATAATTTTTTATACATTTATATACTGCAGCTGAAAATCTCTATCGGTGATCGGCATATAATTGTTTAGTAGATGTTGTAGCACACAATTCATCTGAGGAAAAGTCTTAGTAACAGATTACCACAATGGAAAGGTGGAAATGTAACTTTATTTTTCTAAAACTAGATGGTTTTGGAGTAAATAAGAATCCTTTATAACCTAAAGAGGTTGTCTGGTATAGAAAACCCATTGTAATTACCATATTGGGGAATACTAAGTTAAGAAAGGACAAGTCTCTTATTAATTTCACTGTGTAATACTTTGTTTCTCCTGTGGTGGCGCTGCAGGGGAATTCAACACTTCTCAAGTTCCATCACAGATTAAATCTGATCGCTGGTGGTCACAATCAGCGACGTTAAGCTGCACTATCTGGATGTACAAATGACACTGGATGAGGGCCGTATTGTGACAGACATTTACACCAAACCAACTGACTGAAAATAACTTTTTAATTTTAGCTTTCAACCCAAATCAGCACAAAAATAAAATTTCACAAAGTCAACTACATAGTGATAGAAAATGCTGCAGAACTTCACATATAAATGAGACGGATATATGAGAGGCAGATAGACAGGGCGTGCTCTAGCAAAGTAAAAAATGAGCCCCCCATTACTTTATTTTTCTGATCTGAAAGGCCAAGATCCAATCCCGTTAGTAAGCCCTAAATATACACCTCCTGCAATGAGCCATAATACAATTGTGGGGGTCAGACCTTAACCACTTCCTGCCGCAGTCATTTTGAATTTTTTTATTTTTGTTCTTTCCTCCTCACCTTCCAAAAGCCACAACTTTTTTATTTTTCTGTTGATATATCCATATGAGGGCTTGATTTTTGCAGGACGAATTGTAGTTTTTCACGGCACCATTTATTTTACCATATAATGAAATGGGAAACTGAAAGAACTTTCTTTGTGGGGTGAAATAGGAAAAAAACCTGTGATTTCTCCATTGTTTTTTGGGTTTAGTTTTTATGGAGATCACCGCGCGGTAAAAACGTCATGTTAACTTTATTCTGCGGGTCAATACAATTATGCCGATATTACATTTATATAATTTCTTTTATGTTTTACTACTTTTACAAGAAAAAAGGGCAATTTTTGCTTTAATTGCCTTAAATTTTTTTATACAACTGTTTTTTTTGGTCTCACTAGGCGACTTGAAGTCAGGAATCCCTGATCGCTATTCTAATACACTGCACTACATGCGTAGTGGTGCAGTGTAAAAGTGCTGTCAGTTATTCACTGACAGCAAACCTAAGGCAGGACAAACTAGGCTTCCGTAGATGACAAACCCGGAGGCCATTGTTAGGCCTCCTGTTGCCATAACATGACGGAATAGAACGTCAAGGAGCAGGAAGGGGTTAAAGGATCTGATAACGTCTTGGTGCCAGATACCACAGGACACTTTTAAAGATCTTCTGAAATCCATGTCCCAACAGGTCAGAGCTATTATGGCAGCACGAGGAGGACTACACAATATTAGGCAGGTGGTTTTAATGTTATGTCTGGATGGTGTATATGTTAGTAATTAATTTCTATTCATTTGTACATTGATGGAAATTAGGGTATGTTCACACGAAAACTCAAAAATATCTGAAAATACAGAGCTGTTTTTAAGGTTTTCAGCGTTTTTTACGGCCGTTTTTGGAGCTGTTTTCAATATTGTCTAGGAAAAACGGCTCCAAAAACGGCCCAAGAAGTGACTTGCACTTCTTTTGTGAACATACCCTAAAAAAAGAGTAATTTTTCTGTGCTTTTTATTTTTACAATATTTATCAATCACCCTAAATATTGTAATCTTGGGGCCTACATTGCTCCTATGTGAACATGGGAACGCCACCATTCTCACCAGTTTTAAGGAGTAATGTAAGTCTTAGGCCAAAACGTAGTAGTAGTCGAAACGCCAATCCAACCGAGATGGAATATGAAATATCCAAGATAGAAGGCAGTCCCAGGCATAAAATAAGATAAGATAACTTTATTAATCCCCGAAGGGAAATTCCAGTATCACAGAAATGGATTCTGGGAAACGGCATCAGGGATCTTTTATTATTAGGTCTCTGTGCAGATTGAGATTCTGGTGTCCAAGGTGAAGATGAAGAAGAAGACTAGGTGGTACTGTAGACAAAACAAAAAAATAATCAGACCAGACGATAATCACTTAGCAATATACTGGTGCCGAAGCTCCAGCCATGATTTCACAAAAATACTATAGATGTCAGTGATCATACCTGTACTGCTGGTGTTTCTTATGTACCACAGCTGTTGGTACTTATCTCCTCCTCTGTCTTTGAAAGGCATGGACGCGGCACAAGGGACAGCGTGGATTTGTCGGGATCCAATGTGCAATACAAGGCAGATGGAATATGTGAGAACATGGCAGAACGGTGACTTGCTCTCCAATCTCATAGTCCTCTAGGCATATAGTGCAGGACTGGATGTCTTCGTTGTCAGTAAAGGTTCGAGATGGGAGTCTATCAATCTGCCTGCCTCTCCGACGTTGTCTTCTCTGCACAGGTCTGCTGTCTGTGGTCTCTGTTGTCGGCTGTTGGTTGGGAAGCAGCTGACTGGTGCTTGGTGTTGGCTCCACCAGCCTGTTAGATGTTTGCTGAGGAGATCTGCTTCCTTCTCTGGACGGCTGCAGGTTTGGTAGCGGCTCACTGGTGCTGGGGTCTTGTGTTGGTTCCTCCAGCCTTTCGGATCTCTCCTGAGTAGTTGATGGAGTAGACCCAGGCTGGGATTCTCCAGGAATTCTGAGCTCGGTCTCACTATTAATACGACGGCCACTTGTCGTTTCAGACTGTTCTATTGGCTCAGGTCGTAATGGGGACCGGCTTCTGTCCGCTCCTTCTTGCTGCAACCTACGGCGCGGTGGAACTTGACCACGTCTTCGTCTCCTGTCGGGGACATTGTCATGGTCTTCATCCTGCTCCACACTCTGACGCCTTCTATGTCCAGATCTTAATCTTCCATCAGCAATGCCTAGATGTGAAACAATGTGTATAACATATATTAATTATGTACAGAGAAAATGGGAAAAAAGATCAATACCAGACATTTCCTATGGACTCGCGTGGCCTTCTTTCTAGAGGAAAGCTCCCATGTTTTTCTAATCTTGGACAACCGTTTTGATACTATGAATATATACACAGTCGAGTCACATTATTATAACTACTACTAATATCCAGAGTAACCGGCGTGTGCAGCACGGACAGCAGTAGACGGGCTGGGAGTGACTCAATAAGGTGCTGGTCAATGGTCTCATATGTGGAGCCTCGCTGACTCCATACATCCCACATTTACTGGAGGGTGCGTGGGGGAGGAGCCATAAAGCGAACAACACGATCGACGTGGTCCCACAGAAGCTCAATTGGGGGTTCAAGTCTGGAGAAATAGGGGGCCAGGGAAGTACTTGGAAGTCTTGGTCGTGCTCTTCCAACCACTGTCGGGCATTTATAGTCGTGTGACATGTCGCATTGTCTTGCTTTAAGATTCCATCTGCTCCAGGGAAGACAATCAGCATGTATGGTGGATGTGATCTGTAACGATGGATTCATATCTAAATCGCTTCAGAGCCTTCCACATGGATGAGTGGCCCAGAGAATGCCATGGAAAAATACCCCAGACGCTGACGTCGCCGCCAGCTTGTGTTCTTCCAGCAATGGTTGTAAAGTCCATCCTTTCGATGAAGCAGAAAACGTGATTTATCGGAGGAGACAACCCTTTGCCAATCATCGGTGCTCTGAGACCAATACTGGCGTGCAAATTGAAGCCATTTACTCTGATGCACCTTTGTTACATAGGAGCAGTGACCATCCGTCGGGTTCGGAGCCCCATACGCAGTCGGGTTCGCTGAACTGTTGTATTAGACACACGTCGGGTAGCCAACGTTCACCTCTCACATACATGGCACGTGATGCTCTGCAGTTTCCATGTCTGTTATTCCCAATGGTGCCATTTGTCCACTCACGATACACTGTCACCACAGCAGCACGCGAACAGTTCACAAACTGCGCTGTTTGAGAAATACCGCCGCCCTTGGTCCGAAAGCCAATAATCATCCCTTTTTGCAACTAAAAAACGGTGCATTTTTTGCGGACGCAAAACGGACACGTTTGTGTGAAACTAGCCTAAATGTATCTGATATAACAAGTTCCACTTACCTTGATTTATCCGGGAACTTTCGTCTATTGCAAGCTGCAAGAGTTCTCGGTAACTCATTGTTCCTTGTAGCAGGCGGCTTGATGTTTAAATTCAGGAACAACGGAAAAACGGGATTCCTCAAATAAGAGGGAATCTACCACGATGTTCAGAAGTTGCACTGGTGTTTAAGTGCTCTGAACAGATGATGTAGTAGTCGCTTTGTAGCACAAATTCGCTCTTTGAAAAACCAAGTGAAGTTTCAGCATCAGCATCAACTCGAGATATGGCACTGATGTGACCGCACTTGGGGGCTTTAGAACTTCACGCCATTGTGATGTCACTGCTATAGATGACATACCCTCCATTGTTCTGATGACATCACTGCCTGCAATGATGTCATAATGCTTGCGGTATGTCCTAATCGGTACCCTGCTCTGCATTATACCAATCAATGCAGCAAAGCCTACAAATAAATAAATATATATATATAATAATTTTTTATACATTTATATACTGCAGCTGAAAATCTCTATCGGTGATCGGCATATAATTGTTTAGTAGATGTTGTAGCACACAATTCATCTGAGGAAAAGTCTTAGTAACAGATTACCACAATGGAAAGGTGGAAATGTAACTTTATTTTTCTAAAACTAGATGGTTTTGGAGTAAATAAGAATCCTTTATAACCTAAAGAGGTTGTCTGGTATAGAAAACCCATTGTAATTACCATATTGGGGAATACTAAGTTAAGAAAGGACAAGTCTCTTATTAATTTCACTGTGTAATACTTTGTTTCTCCTGTGGTGGCGCTGCAGGGGAATTCAACACTTCTCAAGTTCCATCACAGATTAAATCTGATCGCTGGTGGTCACAATCAGCGACGTTAAGCTGCACTATCTGGATGTACAAATGACACTGGATGAGGGCCGTATTGTGACAGACATTTACACCAAACCAACTGACTGAAAATAACTTTTTAATTTTAGCTTTCAACCCAAATCAGCACAAAAATAAAATTTCACAAAGTCAACTACATAGTGATAGAAAATGCTGCAGAACTTCACATATAAATGAGACGGATATATGAGAGGCAGATAGACAGGGCGTGCTCTAGCAAAGTAAAAAATGAGCCCCCCATTACTTTATTTTTCTGATCTGAAAGGCCAAGATCCAATCCCGTTAGTAAGCCCTAAATATACACCTCCTGCAATGAGCCATAATACAATTGTGGGGGTCAGACCTTAACCACTTCCTGCCGCAGTCATTTTGAATTTTTTTATTTTTGTTCTTTCCTCCTCACCTTCCAAAAGCCACAACTTTTTTATTTTTCTGTTGATATATCCATATGAGGGCTTGATTTTTGCAGGACGAATTGTAGTTTTTCACGGCACCATTTATTTTACCATATAATGAAATGGGAAACTGAAAGAACTTTCTTTGTGGGGTGAAATAGGAAAAAAACCTGTGATTTCTCCATTGTTTTTTGGGTTTAGTTTTTATGGAGATCACCGCGCGGTAAAAACGTCATGTTAACTTTATTCTGCGGGTCAATACAATTATGCCGATATTACATTTATATAATTTCTTTTATGTTTTACTACTTTTACAAGAAAAAAGGGCAATTTTTGCTTTAATTGCCTTAAATTTTTTTATACAACTGTTTTTTTTGGTCTCACTAGGCGACTTGAAGTCAGGAATCCCTGATCGCTATTCTAATACACTGCACTACATGCGTAGTGGTGCAGTGTAAAAGTGCTGTCAGTTATTCACTGACAGCAAACCTAAGGCAGGACAAACTAGGCTTCCGTAGATGACAAACCCGGAGGCCATTGTTAGGCCTCCTGTTGCCATAACATGACGGAATAGAACGTCAAGGAGCAGGAAGGGGTTAAAGGATCTGATAACGTCTTGGTGCCAGATACCACAGGACACTTTTAAAGATCTTCTGAAATCCATGTCCCAACAGGTCAGAGCTATTATGGCAGCACGAGGAGGACTACACAATATTAGGCAGGTGGTTTTAATGTTATGTCTGGATGGTGTATATGTTAGTAATTAATTTCTATTCATTTGTACATTGATGGAAATTAGGGTATGTTCACACGAAAACTCAAAAATATCTGAAAATACAGAGCTGTTTTTAAGGTTTTCAGCGTTTTTTACGGCCGTTTTTGGAGCTGTTTTCAATATTGTCTAGGAAAAACGGCTCCAAAAACGGCCCAAGAAGTGACTTGCACTTCTTTTGTGAACATACCCTAAAAAAAGAGTAATTTTTCTGTGCTTTTTATTTTTACAATATTTATCAATCACCCTAAATATTGTAATCTTGGGGCCTACATTGCTCCTATGTGAACATGGGAACGCCACCATTCTCACCAGTTTTAAGGAGTAATGTAAGTCTTAGGCCAAAACGTAGTAGTAGTCGAAACGCCAATCCAACCGAGATGGAATATGAAATATCCAAGATAGAAGGCAGTCCCAGGCATAAAATAAGATAAGATAACTTTATTAATCCCCGAAGGGAAATTCCAGTATCACAGAAATGGATTCTGGGAAACGGCATCAGGGATCTTTTATTATTAGGTCTCTGTGCAGATTGAGATTCTGGTGTCCAAGGTGAAGATGAAGAAGAAGACTAGGTGGTACTGTAGACAAAACAAAAAAATAATCAGACCAGACGATAATCACTCAGCAATATACTGGTGCCGAAGCTCCAGCCATGATTTCACAAAAATACTATAGATGTCAGTGATCATACCTGTACTGCTGGTGTTTCTTATGTACCACAGCTGTTGGTACTTATCTCCTCCTCTGTCTTTGAAAGGCATGGACGCGGCACAAGGGACAGCGTGGATTTGTCGGGATCCAATGTGCAATACAAGGCAGATGGAATATGTGAGAACATGGCAGAACGGTGACTTGCTCTCCAATCTCATAGTCCTCTAGGCATATAGTGCAGGACTGGATGTCTTCGTTGTCAGTAAAGGTTCGAGATGGGAGTCTATCAATCTGCCTGCCTCTCCTGCCTCGCCGACGTTGTCTTCTCTGCACAGGTCTGCTGTCTGTGGTCTCTGTTGTCGGCTGTTGGTTGGGAAGCAGCTGACTGGTGCTTGGTGTTGGCTCCACCAGCCTGTTAGATGTTTGCTGAGGAGATCTGCTTCCTTCTCTGGACGGCTGCAGGTTTGGTAGCGGCTCACTGGTGCTGGGGTCTTGTGTTGGTTCCTCCAGCCTTTCGGATCTCTCCTGAGTAGTTGATGGAGTAGACCCAGGCTGGGATTCTCCAGGAATTCTGAGCTCGGTCTCACTATTAATACGACGGCCACTTGTCGTTTCAGACTGTTCTATTGGCTCAGGTCGTAATGGGGACCGGCTTCTGTCCGCTCCTTCTTGCTGCAACCTACGGCGCGGTGGAACTTGACCACGTCTTCGTCTCCTGTCGGGGACATTGTCATGGTCTTCATCCTGCTCCACACTCTGACGCCTTCTATGTCCAGATCTTAATCTTCCATCAGCAATGCCTAGATGTGAAACAATGTGTATAACATATATTAATTATGTACAGAGAAAATGGGAAAAAAGATCAATACCAGACATTTCCTATGGACTCGCGTGGCCTTCTTTCTAGAGGAAAGCTCCCATGTTTTTCTAATCTTGGACAACCGTTTTGATACTATGAATATATCACAGTCGAGTCACATTATTATAACTACTACTAATATCCAGAGTAACCGGCGTGTGCAGCACGGACAGCAGTAGACGGGCTGGGAGTGACTCAATAAGGTGCTGGTCAATGGTCTCATATGTGGAGCCTCGCTGACTCCATACATCCCACATTTACTGGAGGGTGCGTGGGGGAGGAGCCATAAAGCGAACAACACGATCGACGTGGTCCCACAGATGCTCAATTGGGGGTTCAAGTCTGGAGAAATAGGGGGCCAGGGAAGTACTTGGAAGTCTTGGTCGTGCTCTTCCAACCACTGTCGGGCATTTATAGTCGTGTGACATGTCGCATTGTCTTGCTTTAAGATTCCATCTGCTCCAGGGAAGACAATCAGCATGTATGGTGGATGTGATCTGTAACGATGGATTCATATCTAAATCGCTTCAGAGCCTTCCACATGGATGAGTGGCCCAGAGAATGGCATGGAAAAATACCCCAGACGCTGACGTCGCCGCCAGCTTGTGTTCTTCCAGCAATGGTTGTAAAGTCCATCCTTTCGATGAAGCAGAAAACGTGATTTATCGGAGGAGACAACCCTTTGCCAATCATCGGTGCTCTGAGACCAATACTGGCGTGCAAATTGAAGCCATTTTCTCTGATGCACCTCTGTTACATAGGAGCAGTGACCATCCGTCGGGTTCAGAGCCCCATACGCAGTCGGGTTCGCTGAACTGTTGTATTAGACACACGTCTGGTAGCCAACGTTCACCTCTCACATACATGGCACGTGATGCTCTGCAGTTTCCATGTCTGTTATTCCCAATGGTGCCATTTGTCCACTCACGATACACTGTCACCACAGCAGCACGCGAACAGTTCACAAACTGCGCTGTTTGAGAAATACCGCCGCCCTTGGTCCGAAAGCCAATAATCATCCCTTTTTGCAACTAAAAAACGGTGCATTTTTTGCGGACGCAAAACGGACACGTTTGTGTGAAACTAGCCTAAATGTATCTGATATAACAAGTTCCACTTACCTTGATTTATCCGGGAACTTTCGTCTATTGCAAGCTGCAAGAGTTCTCGGTAACTCATTGTTCCTTGTAGCAGGCGGCTTGATGTTTAAATTCAGGAACAACGGAAAAAGGGGATTCCTCAAATAAGAGGGAATCTACCACGATGTTCAGAAGTTGCACTGGTGTTTAAGTGCTCTGAACAGATGATGTAGTAGTCGCTTTGTAGCACAAATTCGCTCTTTGAAAAACCAAGTGAAGTTTCAGCATCAGCATCAACTCGAGATATGGCACTGATGTGACCGCGCTTGGGGGCTTTAGAACTTCACGCCATTGTGATGTCACTGCTATAGATGACATACCCTCCATTGTTCTGATGACATCACTGCCTGCAATGATGTCATAATGCTTGCGGTATGTCATAATCGGTACCCTGCTCTGCATTATACCAATCAATGCAGCAAAGCCTACAAATAAATAAATATATATAATAATTTTTTATAAATTTATATACTGCAGCTGAAAATCTCTATCGGTGATCGGCATATAATTGTTTAGTAGATGTTGTAGCACACAATTCATCTGAGGAAAAGTCTTAGTAACAGATTACCACAATGGAAAGGTGGAAATGTAACTTTATTTTTCTAAAACTAGATGGTTTTGGAGTAAATAAGAATCCTTTATAACCTAAAGAGGTTGTCTGGTATAGAAAACCCATTGTAATTACCCTATTGGGGAATACTAAGTTAAGAAAGGACAAGTCTCTTATTAATTTCACTGTGTAATACTTTGTTTCTCCTGTGGTGGCGCTGCAGGGGAATTCAACACTTCTCAAGTTCCATCACAGATTAAATCTGATCGCTGGTGGTCACAATCAGCGACGTTAAGCTGCACTATCTGGATGTACAAATGACACTGGATGAGGGCCGTATTGTGACAGACATTTACACCAAACCAACTGACTGAAAATAACTTTTTAATTTTAGCTTTCAACCCAAATCAGCACAAAAATAAAATTTCACAAAGTCAACTACATAGTGATAGAAAATGCTGCAGAACTTCACATATAAATGAGAAGGATATATGAGAGGCAGATAGACAGGGCGTGCTCTAGCAAAGTAAAAAATGAGCTCCCCATTACTTTATTTTTCTGATCTGAAAGGCCAAGATCCAATCCCGTTAGTAAGCCCTAAATATACACCTCCTGCAATGAGCCATAATACAATTGTGGGGGTCAGACCTTAACCACTTCCTGCCGCAGTCATTTTGAATTTTTTTATTTTTGTTCTTTCCTCCTCACCTTCCAAAAGCCACAACTTTTTTATTTTTCTGTTGATATATCCATATGAGGGCTTGATTTTTGCAGGACGAGTTGTAGTTTTTCACGGCACCATTTATTTTACCATATAATGAAATGGGAAACTGAAAGAACTTTCTTTGTGGGGTGAAATAGGAAAAAAACCTGTGATTTCTCCATTGTTTTTTGGGTTTAGTTTTTATGGAGATCACCGCGCGGTAAAAACGTCATGTTAACTTTATTCTGCGGGTCAATACAATTATGCCGATATTACATTTATATAATTTCTTTTATGTTTTACTACTTTTACAAGAAAAAAGGGCAATTTTTGCTTTAATTGCCTTAAATTTTTTTATACAACTGTTTTTTTTGGTCTCACTAGGCGACTTGAAGTCAGGAATCCCTGATCGCTATTCTAATACACTGCACTACATGCGTAGTGGTGCAGTGTAAAAGTGCTGTCAGTTATTCACTGACAGCAAACCTAAGGCAGGACAAACTAGGCTTCCGTAGATGACAAACCCGGAGGCCATTGTTAGGCCTCCTGTTGCCATAACATGACGGAATAGAACGTCAAGGAGCAGGAAGGGGTTAAAGGATCTGATAACGTCTTGGTGCCAGATACCACAGGACACTTTTAAAGATCTTCTGAAATCCATGTCCCAACAGGTCAGAGCTATTATGGCAGCACGAGGAGGACTACACAATATTAGGCAGGTGGTTTTAATGTTATGTCTGGATGGTGTATATGTTAGTAATTAATTTCTATTCATTTGTACATTGATGGAAATTAGGGTATGTTCACACGAAAACTCAAAAATATCTGAAAATACAGAGCTGTTTTTAAGGTTTTCAGCGGTTTTTACGGCCGTTTTTGGAGCTGTTTTCAATATTGTCTAGGAAAAACGGCTCCAAAAACGGCCCAAGAAGTGACTTGCACTTCTTTTGTGAACATACCCTAAAAAAAGAGTAATTTTTCTGTGCTTTTTATTTTTACAATATTTATCAATCACCCTAAATATTGTAATCTTGGGGCCTACATTGCTCCTATGTGAACATGGGAACGCCACCATTCTCACCAGTTTTAAGGAGTAATGTAAGTCTTAGGCCAAAACGTAGTAGTAGTCGAAACGCCAATCCAACCGAGATGGAATATGAAATATCCAAGATAGAAGGCAGTCCCAGGCATAAAATAAGATAAGATAACTTTATTAATCCCCGAAGGGAAATTCCAGTATCACAGAAATGGATTCTGGGAAACGGCATCAGGGATCTTTTATTATTAGGTCTCTGTGCAGATTGAGATTCTGGTGTCCAAGGTGAAGATGAAGAAGAAGACTAGGTGGTACTGTAGACAAAACAAAAAAATAATCAGACCAGACGATAATCACTCAGCAATATACTGGTGCCGAAGCTCCAGCCATGATTTCACAAAAATACTATAGATGTCAGTGATCATACCTGTACTGCTGGTGTTTCTTATGTACCACAGCTGTTGGTACTTATCTCCTCCTCTGTCTTTGAAAGGCATGGACGCGGCACAAGGGACAGCGTGGATTTGTCGGGATCCAATGTGCAATACAAGGCAGATGGAATATGTGAGAACATGGCAGAACGGTGACTTGCTCTCCAATCTCATAGTCCTCTAGGCATATAGTGCAGGACTGGATGTCTTCGTTGTCAGTAAAGGTTCGAGATGGGAGTCTATCAATCTGCCTGCCTCTCCGACGTTGTCTTCTCTGCACAGGTCTGCTGTCTGTGGTCTCTGTTGTCGGCTGTTGGTTGGGAAGCAGCTGACTGGTGCTTGGTGTTGGCTCCACCAGCCTGTTAGATGTTTGCTGAGGAGATCTGCTTCCTTCTCTGGACGGCTGCAGGTTTGGTAGCGGCTCACTGGTGCTGGGGTCTTGTGTTGGTTCCTCCAGCCTTTCGGATCTCTCCTGAGTAGTTGATGGAGTAGACCCAGGCTGGGATTCTCCAGGAATTCTGAGCTCGGTCTCACTATTAATACGACGGCCACTTGTCGTTTCAGACTGTTCTATTGGCTCAGGTCGTAATGGGGACCGGCTTCTGTCCGCTCCTTCTTGCTGCAACCTACGGCGCGGTGGAACTTGACCACGTCTTCGTCTCCTGTCGGGGACATTGTCATGGTCTTCATCCTGCTCCACACTCTGACGCCTTCTATGTCCAGATCTTAATCTTCCATCAGCAATGCCTAGATGTGAAACAATGTGTATAACATATATTAATTATGTACAGAGAAAATGGGAAAAAAGATCAATACCAGACATTTCCTATGGACTCGCGTGGCCTTCTTTCTAGAGGAAAGCTCCCATGTTTTTCTAATCTTGGACAACCGTTTTGATACTATGAATATATACACAGTCGAGTCACATTATTATAACTACTACTAATATCCAGAGTAACCGGCGTGTGCAGCACGGACAGCAGTAGACGGGCTGGGAGTGACTCAATAAGGTGCTGGTCAATGGTCTCATATGTGGAGCCTCGCTGACTCCATACATCCCACATTTACTGGAGGGTGCGTGGGGGAGGAGCCATAAAGCGAACAACACGATCGACGTGGTCCCACAGAAGCTCAATTGGGGGTTCAAGTCTGGAGAAATAGGGGGCCAGGGAAGTACTTGGAAGTCTTGGTCGTGCTCTTCCAACCACTGTCGGGCATTTATAGTCGTGTGACATGTCGCATTGTCTTGCTTTAAGATTCCATCTGCTCCAGGGAAGACAATCAGCATGTATGGTGGATGTGATCTGTAACGATGGATTCATATCTAAATCGCTTCAGAGCCTTCCACATGGATGAGTGGCCCAGAGAATGCCATGGAAAAATACCCCAGACGCTGACGTCGCCGCCAGCTTGTGTTCTTCCAGCAATGGTTGTAAAGTCCATCCTTTCGATGAAGCAGAAAACGTGATTTATCGGAGGAGACAACCCTTTGCCAATCATCGGTGCTCTGAGACCAATACTGGCGTGCAAATTGAAGCCATTTACTCTGATGCACCTTTGTTACATAGGAGCAGTGACCATCCGTCGGGTTCGGAGCCCCATACGCAGTCGGGTTCGCTGAACTGTTGTATTAGACACACGTCGGGTAGCCAACGTTCACCTCTCACATACATGGCACGTGATGCTCTGCAGTTTCCATGTCTGTTATTCCCAATGGTGCCATTTGTCCACTCACGATACACTGTCACCACAGCAGCACGCGAACAGTTCACAAACTGCGCTGTTTGAGAAATACCGCCGCCCTTGGTCCGAAAGCCAATAATCATCCCTTTTTGCAACTAAAAAACGGTGCATTTTTTGCGGACGCAAAACGGACACGTTTGTGTGAAACTAGCCTAAATGTATCTGATATAACAAGTTCCACTTACCTTGATTTATCCGGGAACTTTCGTCTATTGCAAGCTGCAAGAGTTCTCGGTAACTCATTGTTCCTTGTAGCAGGCGGCTTGATGTTTAAATTCAGGAACAACGGAAAAACGGGATTCCTCAAATAAGAGGGAATCTACCACGATGTTCAGAAGTTGCACTGGTGTTTAAGTGCTCTGAACAGATGATGTAGTAGTCGCTTTGTAGCACAAATTCGCTCTTTGAAAAACCAAGTGAAGTTTCAGCATCAGCATCAACTCGAGATATGGCACTGATGTGACCGCACTTGGGGGCTTTAGAACTTCACGCCATTGTGATGTCACTGCTATAGATGACATACCCTCCATTGTTCTGATGACATCACTGCCTGCAATGATGTCATAATGCTTGCGGTATGTCATAATCGGTACCCTGCTCTGCATTATACCAATCAATGCAGCAAAGCCTACAAATAAATAAATATATATATATAATAATTTTTTATAAATTTATATACTGCAGCTGAAAATCTCTATCGGTGATCGGCATATAATTGTTTAGTAGATGTTGTAGCACACAATTCATCTGAGGAAAAGTCTTAGTAACAGATTACCACAATGGAAAGGTGGAAATGTAACTTTATTTTTCTAAAACTAGATGGTTTTGGAGTAAATAAGAATCCTTTATAACCTAAAGAGGTTGTCTGGTATAGAAAACCCATTGTAATTACCCTATTGGGGAATACTAAGTTAAGAAAGGACAAGTCTCTTATTAATTTCACTGTGTAATACTTTGTTTCTCCTGTGGTGGCGCTGCAGGGGAATTCAACACTTCTCAAGTTCCATCACAGATTAAATCTGATCGCTGGTGGTCACAATCAGCGACGTTAAGCTGCACTATCTGGATGTACAAATGACACTGGATGAGGGCCGTATTGTGACAGACATTTACACCAAACCAACTGACTGAAAATAACTTTTTAATTTTAGCTTTCAACCCAAATCAGCACAAAAATAAAATTTCACAAAGTCAACTACATAGTGATAGAAAATGCTGCAGAACTTCACATATAAATGAGACGGATATATGAGAGGCAGATAGACAGGGCGTGCTCTAGCAAAGTAAAAAATGAGCTCCCCATTACTTTATTTTTCTGATCTGAAAGGCCAAGATCCAATCCCGTTAGTAAGCCCTAAATATACACCTCCTGCAATGAGCCATAATACAATTGTGGGGGTCAGACCTTAACCACTTCCTGCCGCAGTCATTTTGAATTTTTTTATTTTTGTTCTTTCCTCCTCACCTTCCAAAAGCCACAACTTTTTTATTTTTCTGTTGATATATCCATATGAGGGCTTGATTTTTGCAGGACGAGTTGTAGTTTTTCACGGCACCATTTATTTTACCATATAATGAAATGGGAAACTGAAAGAACTTTCTTTGTGGGGTGAAATAGGAAAAAAACCTGTGATTTCTCCATTGTTTTTTGGGTTTAGTTTTTATGGAGATCACCGCGCGGTAAAAACGTCATGTTAACTTTATTCTGCGGGTCAATACAATTATGCCGATATTACATTTATATAATTTCTTTTATGTTTTACTACTTTTACAAGAAAAAAGGGCAATTTTTGCTTTAATTGCCTTAAATTTTTTTATACAACTGTTTTTTTTGGTCTCACTAGGCGACTTGAAGTCAGGAATCCCTGATCGCTATTCTAATACACTGCACTACATGCGTAGTGGTGCAGTGTAAAAGTGCTGTCAGTTATTCACTGACAGCAAACCTAAGGCAGGACAAACTAGGCTTCCGTAGATGACAAACCCGGAGGCCATTGTTAGGCCTCCTGTTGCCATAACATGACGGAATAGAACGTCAAGGAGCAGGAAGGGGTTAAAGGATCTGATAACGTCTTGGTGCCAGATACCACAGGACACTTTTAAAGATCTTCTGAAATCCATGTCCCAACAGGTCAGAGCTATTATGGCAGCACGAGGAGGACTACACAATATTAGGCAGGTGGTTTTAATGTTATGTCTGGATGGTGTATATGTTAGTAATTAATTTCTATTCATTTGTACATTGATGGAAATTAGGGTATGTTCACACGAAAACTCAAAAATATCTGAAAATACAGAGCTGTTTTTAAGGTTTTCAGCGTTTTTTACGGCCGTTTTTGGAGCTGTTTTCAATATTGTCTAGGAAAAACGGCTCCAAAAACGGCCCAAGAAGTGACTTGCACTTCTTTTGTGAACATACCCTAAAAAAAGAGTAATTTTTCTGTGCTTTTTATTTTTACAATATTTATCAATCACCCTAAATATTGTAATCTTGGGGCCTACATTGCTCCTATGTGAACATGGGAACGCCACCATTCTCACCAGTTTTAAGGAGTAATGTAAGTCTTAGGCCAAAACGTAGTAGTAGTCGAAACGCCAATCCAACCGAGATGGAATATGAAATATCCAAGATAGAAGGCAGTCCCAGGCATAAAATAAGATAAGATAACTTTATTAATCCCCGAAGGGAAATTCCAGTATCACAGAAATGGATTCTGGGAAACGGCATCAGGGATCTTTTATTATTAGGTCTCTGTGCAGATTGAGATTCTGGTGTCCAAGGTGAAGATGAAGACTAGGTGGTACTGTAGACAAAACAAAAAAATAATCAGACCAGACGATAATCACTCAGCAATATACTGGTGCCGAAGCTCCAGCCATGATTTCACAAAAATACTATAGATGTCAGTGATCATACCTGTACTGCTGGTGTTTCTTATGTACCACAGCTGTTGGTACTTATCTCCTCCTCTGTCTTTGAAAGGCATGGACGCGGCACAAGGGACAGCGTGGATTTGTCGGGATCCAATGTGCAATACAAGGCAGATGGAATATGTGAGAACATGGCAGAACGGTGACTTGCTCTCCAATCTCATAGTCCTCTAGGCATATAGTGCAGGACTGGATGTCTTCGTTGTCAGTAAAGGTTCGAGATGGGAGTCTATCAATCTGCCTGCCTCTCCTGCCTCGCCGACGTTGTCTTCTCTGCACAGGTCTGCTGTCTGTGGTCTCTGTTGTCGGCTGTTGGTTGGGAAGCAGCTGACTGGTGCTTGGTGTTGGCTCCACCAGCCTGTTAGATGTTTGCTGAGGAGATCTGCTTCCTTCTCTGGACGGCTGCAGGTTTGGTAGCGGCTCACTGGTGCTGGGGTCTTGTGTTGGTTCCTCCAGCCTTTCGGATCTCTCCTGAGTAGTTGATGGAGTAGACCCAGGCTGGGATTCTCCAGGAATTCTGAGCTCGGTCTCACTATTAATACGACGGCCACTTGTCGTTTCAGACTGTTCTATTGGCTCAGGTCGTAATGGGGACCGGCTTCTGTCCGCTCCTTCTTGCTGCAACCTACGGCGCGGTGGAACTTGACCACGTCTTCGTCTCCTGTCGGGGACATTGTCATGGTCTTCATCCTGCTCCACACTCTGACGCCTTCTATGTCCAGATCTTAATCTTCCATCAGCAATGCCTAGATGTGAAACAATGTGTATAACATATATTAATTATGTACAGAGAAAATGGGAAAAAAGATCAATACCAGACATTTCCTATGGACTCGCGTGGCCTTCTTTCTAGAGGAAAGCTCCCATGTTTTTCTAATCTTGGACAACCGTTTTGATACTATGAATATATCACAGTCGAGTCACATTATTATAACTACTACTAATATCCAGAGTAACCGGCGTGTGCAGCACGGACAGCAGTAGACGGGCTGGGAGTGACTCAATAAGGTGCTGGTCAATGGTCTCATATGTGGAGCCTCGCTGACTCCATACATCCCACATTTACTGGAGGGTGCGTGGGGGAGGAGCCATAAAGCGAACAACACGATCGACGTGGTCCCACAGATGCTCAATTGGGGGTTCAAGTCTGGAGAAATAGGGGGCCAGGGAAGTACTTGGAAGTCTTGGTCGTGCTCTTCCAACCACTGTCGGGCATTTATAGTCGTGTGACATGTCGCATTGTCTTGCTTTAAGATTCCATCTGCTCCAGGGAAGACAATCAGCATGTATGGTGGATGTGATCTGTAACGATGGATTCATATCTAAATCGCTTCAGAGCCTTCCACATGGATGAGTGGCCCAGAGAATGGCATGGAAAAATACCCCAGACGCTGACGTCGCCGCCAGCTTGTGTTCTTCCAGCAATGGTTGTAAAGTCCATCCTTTCGATGAAGCAGAAAACGTGATTTATCGGAGGAGACAACCCTTTGCCAATCATCGGTGCTCTGAGACCAATACTGGCGTGCAAATTGAAGCCATTTTCTCTGATGCACCTCTGTTACATAGGAGCAGTGACCATCCGTCGGGTTCAGAGCCCCATACGCAGTCGGGTTCGCTGAACTGTTGTATTAGACACACGTCTGGTAGCCAACGTTCACCTCTCACATACATGGCACGTGATGCTCTGCAGTTTCCATGTCTGTTATTCCCAATGGTGCCATTTGTCCACTCACGATACACTGTCACCACAGCAGCACGCGAACAGTTCACAAACTGCGCTGTTTGAGAAATACCGCCGCCCTTGGTCCGAAAGCCAATAATCATCCCTTTTTGCAACTAAAAAACGGTGCATTTTTTGCGGACGCAAAACGGACACGTTTGTGTGAAACTAGCCTAAATGTATCTGATATAACAAGTTCCACTTACCTTGATTTATCCGGGAACTTTCGTCTATTGCAAGCTGCAAGAGTTCTCGGTAACTCATTGTTCCTTGTAGCAGGCGGCTTGATGTTTAAATTCAGGAACAACGGAAAAAGGGGATTCCTCAAATAAGAGGGAATCTACCACGATGTTCAGAAGTTGCACTGGTGTTTAAGTGCTCTGAACAGATGATGTAGTAGTCGCTTTGTAGCACAAATTCGCTCTTTGAAAAACCAAGTGAAGTTTCAGCATCAGCATCAACTCGAGATATGGCACTGATGTGACCGCGCTTGGGGGCTTTAGAACTTCACGCCATTGTGATGTCACTGCTATAGATGACATACCCTCCATTGTTCTGATGACATCACTGCCTGCAATGATGTCATAATGCTTGCGGTATGTCATAATCGGTACCCTGCTCTGCATTATACCAATCAATGCAGCAAAGCCTACAAATAAATAAATATATATATATAATAATTTTTTATAAATTTATATACTGCAGCTGAAAATCTCTATCGGTGATCGGCATATAATTGTTTAGTAGATGTTGTAGCACACAATTCATCTGAGGAAAAGTCTTAGTAACAGATTACCACAATGGAAAGGTGGAAATGTAACTTTATTTTTCTAAAACTAGATGGTTTTGGAGTAAATAAGAATCCTTTATAACCTAAAGAGGTTGTCTGGTATAGAAAACCCATTGTAATTACCCTATTGGGGAATACTAAGTTAAGAAAGGACAAGTCTCTTATTAATTTCACTGTGTAATACTTTGTTTCTCCTGTGGTGGCGCTGCAGGGGAATTCAACACTTCTCAAGTTCCATCACAGATTAAATCTGATCGCTGGTGGTCACAATCAGCGACGTTAAGCTGCACTATCTGGATGTACAAATGACACTGGATGAGGGCCGTATTGTGACAGACATTTACACCAAACCAACTGACTGAAAATAACTTTTTAATTTTAGCTTTCAACCCAAATCAGCACAAAAATAAAATTTCACAAAGTCAACTACATAGTGATAGAAAATGCTGCAGAACTTCACATATAAATGAGACGGATATATGAGAGGCAGATAGACAGGGCGTGCTCTAGCAAAGTAAAAAATGAGCTCCCCATTACTTTATTTTTCTGATCTGAAAGGCCAAGATCCAATCCCGTTAGTAAGCCCTAAATATACACCTCCTGCAATGAGCCATAATACAATTGTGGGGGTCAGACCTTAACCACTTCCTGCCGCAGTCATTTTGAATTTTTTTATTTTTGTTCTTTCCTCCTCACCTTCCAAAAGCCACAACTTTTTTATTTTTCTGTTGATATATCCATATGAGGGCTTGATTTTTGCAGGACGAGTTGTAGTTTTTCACGGCACCATTTATTTTACCATATAATGAAATGGGAAACTGAAAGAACTTTCTTTGTGGGGTGAAATAGGAAAAAAACCTGTGATTTCTCCATTGTTTTTTGGGTTTAGTTTTTATGGAGATCACCGCGCGGTAAAAACGTCATGTTAACTTTATTCTGCGGGTCAATACAATTATGCCGATATTACATTTATATAATTTCTTTTATGTTTTACTACTTTTACAAGAAAAAAGGGCAATTTTTGCTTTAATTGCCTTAAATTTTTTTATACAACTGTTTTTTTTGGTCTCACTAGGCGACTTGAAGTCAGGAATCCCTGATCGCTATTCTAATACACTGCACTACATGCGTAGTGGTGCAGTGTAAAAGTGCTGTCAGTTATTCACTGACAGCAAACCTAAGGCAGGACAAACTAGGCTTCCGTAGATGACAAACCCGGAGGCCATTGTTAGGCCTCCTGTTGCCATAACATGACGGAATAGAACGTCAAGGAGCAGGAAGGGGTTAAAGGATCTGATAACGTCTTGGTGCCAGATACCACAGGACACTTTTAAAGATCTTCTGAAATCCATGTCCCAACAGGTCAGAGCTATTATGGCAGCACGAGGAGGACTACACAATATTAGGCAGGTGGTTTTAATGTTATGTCTGGATGGTGTATATGTTAGTAATTAATTTCTATTCATTTGTACATTGATGGAAATTAGGGTATGTTCACACGAAAACTCAAAAATATCTGAAAATACAGAGCTGTTTTTAAGGTTTTCAGCGTTTTTTACGGCCGTTTTTGGAGCTGTTTTCAATATTGTCTAGGAAAAACGGCTCCAAAAACGGCCCAAGAAGTGACTTGCACTTCTTTTGTGAACATACCCTAAAAAAAGAGTAATTTTTCTGTGCTTTTTATTTTTACAATATTTATCAATCACCCTAAATATTGTAATCTTGGGGCCTACATTGCTCCTATGTGAACATGGGAACGCCACCATTCTCACCAGTTTTAAGGAGTAATGTAAGTCTTAGGCCAAAACGTAGTAGTAGTCGAAACGCCAATCCAACCGAGATGGAATATGAAATATCCAAGATAGAAGGCAGTCCCAGGCATAAAATAAGATAAGATAACTTTATTAATCCCCGAAGGGAAATTCCAGTATCACAGAAATGGATTCTGGGAAACGGCATCAGGGATCTTTTATTATTAGGTCTCTGTGCAGATTGAGATTCTGGTGTCCAAGGTGAAGATGAAGAAGAAGACTAGGTGGTACTGTAGACAAAACAAAAAAATAATCAGACCAGACGATAATCACTCAGCAATATACTGGTGCCGAAGCTCCAGCCATGATTTCACAAAAATACTATAGATGTCAGTGATCATACCTGTACTGCTGGTGTTTCTTATGTACCACAGCTGTTGGTACTTATCTCCTCCTCTGTCTTTGAAAGGCATGGACGCGGCACAAGGGACAGCGTGGATTTGTCGGGATCCAATGTGCAATACAAGGCAGATGGAATATGTGAGAACATGGCAGAACGGTGACTTGCTCTCCAATCTCATAGTCCTCTAGGCATATAGTGCAGGACTGGATGTCTTCGTTGTCAGTAAAGGTTCGAGATGGGAGTCTATCAATCTGCCTGCCTCTCCTGCCTCGCCGACGTTGTCTTCTCTGCACAGGTCTGCTGTCTGTGGTCTCTGTTGTCGGCTGTTGGTTGGGAAGCAGCTGACTGGTGCTTGGTGTTGGCTCCACCAGCCTGTTAGATGTTTGCTGAGGAGATCTGCTTCCTTCTCTGGACGGCTGCAGGTTTGGTAGCGGCTCACTGGTGCTGGGGTCTTGTGTTGGTTCCTCCAGCCTTTCGGATCTCTCCTGAGTAGTTGATGGAGTAGACCCAGGCTGGGATTCTCCAGGAATTCTGAGCTCGGTCTCACTATTAATACGACGGCCACTTGTCGTTTCAGACTGTTCTATTGGCTCAGGTCGTAATGGGGACCGGCTTCTGTCCGCTCCTTCTTGCTGCAACCTACGGCGCGGTGGAACTTGACCACGTCTTTGTCTCCTGTCGGGGACATTGTCATGGTCTTCATCCTGCTCCACACTCTGACGCCTTCTATGTCCAGATCTTAATCTTCCATCAGCAATGCCTAGATGTGAAACAATGTGTATAACATATATTAATTATGTACAGAGAAAATGGGAAAAAAGATCAATACCAGACATTTCCTATGGACTCGCGTGGCCTTCTTTCTAGAGGAAAGCTCCCATGTTTTTCTAATCTTGGACAACCGTTTTGATACTATGAATATATACACAGTCGAGTCACATTATTATAACTACTACTAATATCCAGAGTAACCGGCGTGTGCAGCACGGACAGCAGTAGACGGGCTGGGAGTGACTCAATAAGGTGCTGGTCAATGGTCTCATATGTGGAGCCTCGCTGACTCCATACATCCCACATTTACTGGAGGGTGCGTGGGGGAGGAGCCATAAAGCGAACAACACGATCGACGTGGTCCCACAGAAGCTCAATTGGGGGTTCAAGTCTGGAGAAATAGGGGGCCAGGGAAGTACTTGGAAGTCTTGGTCGTGCTCTTCCAACCACTGTCGGGCATTTATAGTCGTGTGACATGTCGCATTGTCTTGCTTTAAGATTCCATCTGCTCCAGGGAAGACAATCAGCATGTATGGTGGATGTGATCTGTAACGATGGATTCATATCTAAATCGCTTCAGAGCCTTCCACATGGATGAGTGGCCCAGAGAATGCCATGGAAAAATACCCCAGACGCTGACGTCGCCGCCAGCTTGTGTTCTTCCAGCAATGGTTGTAAAGTCCATCCTTTCGATGAAGCAGAAAACGTGATTTATCGGAGGAGACAACCCTTTGCCAATCATCGGTGCTCTGAGACCAATACTGGCGTGCAAATTGAAGCCATTTACTCTGATGCACCTTTGTTACATAGGAGCAGTGACCATCCGTCGGGTTCGGAGCCCCATACGCAGTCGGGTTCGCTGAACTGTTGTATTAGACACACGTCGGGTAGCCAACGTTCACCTCTCACATACATGGCACGTGATGCTCTGCAGTTTCCATGTCTTTTATTCCCAATGGTGCCATTTGTCCACTCACGATACACTGTCACCACAGCAGCACGCGAACAGTTCACAAACTGCGCTGTTTGAGAAATACCGCCGCCCTTGGTCCGAAAGCCAATAATCATCCCTTTTTGCAACTAAAAAACGGTGCATTTTTTGCGGACGCAAAACGGACACGTTTGTGTGAAACTAGCCTAAATGTATCTGATATAACAAGTTCCACTTACCTTGATTTATCCGGGAACTTTCGTCTATTGCAAGCTGCAAGAGTTCTCGGTAACTCATTGTTCCTTGTAGCAGGCGGCTTGATGTTTAAATTCAGGAACAACGGAAAAACGGGATTCCTCAAATAAGAGGGAATCTACCACGATGTTCAGAAGTTGCACTGGTGTTTAAGTGCTCTGAACAGATGATGTAGTAGTCGCTTTGTAGCACAAATTCGCTCTTTGAAAAACCAAGTGAAGTTTCAGCATCAGCATCAACTCGAGATATGGCACTGATGTGACCGCACTTGGGGGCTTTAGAACTTCACGCCATTGTGATGTCACTGCTATAGATGACATACCCTCCATTGTTCTGATGACATCACTGCCTGCAATGATGTCATAATGCTTGCGGTATGTCATAATCGGTACCCTGCTCTGCATTATACCAATCAATGCAGCAAAGCCTACAAATAAATAAATATATATATATATAATAATTTTTTATAAATTTATATACTGCAGCTGAAAATCTCTATCGGTGATCGGCATATAATTGTTTAGTAGATGTTGTAGCACACAATTCATCTGAGGAAAAGTCTTAGTAACAGATTACCACAATGGAAAGGTGGAAATGTAACTTTATTTTTCTAAAACTAGATGGTTTTGGAGTAAATAAGAATCCTTTATAACCTAAAGAGGTTGTCTGGTATAGAAAACCCATTGTAATTACCCTATTGGGGAATACTAAGTTAAGAAAGGACAAGTCTCTTATTAATTTCACTGTGTAATACTTTGTTTCTCCTGTGGTGGCGCTGCAGGGGAATTCAACACTTCTCAAGTTCCATCACAGATTAAATCTGATCGCTGGTGGTCACAATCAGCGACGTTAAGCTGCACTATCTGGATGTACAAATGACACTGGATGAGGGCCGTATTGTGACAGACATTTACACCAAACCAACTGACTGAAAATAACTTTTTAATTTTAGCTTTCAACCCAAATCAGCACAAAAATAAAATTTCACAAAGTCAACTACATAGTGATAGAAAATGCTGCAGAACTTCACATATAAATGAGACGGATATATGAGAGGCAGATAGACAGGGCGTGCTCTAGCAAAGTAAAAAATGAGCTCCCCATTACTTTATTTTTCTGATCTGAAAGGCCAAGATCCAATCCCGTTAGTAAGCCCTAAATATACACCTCCTGCAATGAGCCATAATACAATTGTGGGGGTCAGACCTTAACCACTTCCTGCCGCAGTCATTTTGAATTTTTTTATTTTTGTTCTTTCCTCCTCACCTTCCAAAAGCCACAACTTTTTTATTTTTCTGTTGATATATCCATATGAGGGCTTGATTTTTGCAGGACGAGTTGTAGTTTTTCACGGCACCATTTATTTTACCATATAATGAAATGGGAAACTGAAAGAACTTTCTTTGTGGGGTGAAATAGGAAAAAAACCTGTGATTTCTCCATTGTTTTTTGGGTTTAGTTTTTATGGAGATCACCGCGCGGTAAAAACGTCATGTTAACTTTATTCTGCGGGTCAATACAATTATGCCGATATTACATTTATATAATTTCTTTTATGTTTTACTACTTTTACAAGAAAAAAGGGCAATTTTTGCTTTAATTGCCTTAAATTTTTTTATACAACTGTTTTTTTTGGTCTCACTAGGCGACTTGAAGTCAGGAATCCCTGATCGCTATTCTAATACACTGCACTACATGCGTAGTGGTGCAGTGTAAAAGTGCTGTCAGTTATTCACTGACAGCAAACCTAAGGCAGGACAAACTAGGCTTCCGTAGATGACAAACCCGGAGGCCATTGTTAGGCCTCCTGTTGCCATAACATGACGGAATAGAACGTCAAGGAGCAGGAAGGGGTTAAAGGATCTGATAACGTCTTGGTGCCAGATACCACAGGACACTTTTAAAGATCTTCTGAAATCCATGTCCCAACAGGTCAGAGCTATTATGGCAGCACGAGGAGGACTACACAATATTAGGCAGGTGGTTTTAATGTTATGTCTGGATGGTGTATATGTTAGTAATTAATTTCTATTCATTTGTACATTGATGGAAATTAGGGTATGTTCACACGAAAACTCAAAAATATCTGAAAATACAGAGCTGTTTTTAAGGTTTTCAGCGTTTTTTACGGCCGTTTTTGGAGCTGTTTTCAATATTGTCTAGGAAAAACGGCTCCAAAAACGGCCCAAGAAGTGACTTGCACTTCTTTTGTGAACATACCCTAAAAAAAGAGTAATTTTTCTGTGCTTTTTATTTTTACAATATTTATCAATCACCCTAAATATTGTAATCTTGGGGCCTACATTGCTCCTATGTGAACATGGGAACGCCACCATTCTCACCAGTTTTAAGGAGTAATGTAAGTCTTAGGCCAAAACGTAGTAGTAGTCGAAACGCCAATCCAACCGAGATGGAATATGAAATATCCAAGATAGAAGGCAGTCCCAGGCATAAAATAAGATAAGATAACTTTATTAATCCCCGAAGGGAAATTCCAGTATCACAGAAATGGATTCTGGGAAACGGCATCAGGGATCTTTTATTATTAGGTCTCTGTGCAGATTGAGATTCTGGTGTCCAAGGTGAAGATGAAGAAGAAGACTAGGTGGTACTGTAGACAAAACAAAAAAATAATCAGACCAGACGATAATCACTCAGCAATATACTGGTGCCGAAGCTCCAGCCATGATTTCACAAAAATACTATAGATGTCAGTGATCATACCTGTACTGCTGGTGTTTCTTATGTACCACAGCTGTTGGTACTTATCTCCTCCTCTGTCTTTGAAAGGCATGGACGCGGCACAAGGGACAGCGTGGATTTGTCGGGATCCAATGTGCAATACAAGGCAGATGGAATATGTGAGAACATGGCAGAACGGTGACTTGCTCTCCAATCTCATAGTCCTCTAGGCATATAGTGCAGGACTGGATGTCTTCGTTGTCAGTAAAGGTTCGAGATGGGAGTCTATCAATCTGCCTGCCTCTCCTGCCTCGCCGACGTTGTCTTCTCTGCACAGGTCTGCTGTCTGTGGTCTCTGTTGTCGGCTGTTGGTTGGGAAGCAGCTGACTGGTGCTTGGTGTTGGCTCCACCAGCCTGTTAGATGTTTGCTGAGGAGATCTGCTTCCTTCTCTGGACGGCTGCAGGTTTGGTAGCGGCTCACTGGTGCTGGGGTCTTGTGTTGGTTCCTCCAGCCTTTCGGATCTCTCCTGAGTAGTTGATGGAGTAGACCCAGGCTGGGATTCTCCAGGAATTCTGAGCTCGGTCTCACTATTAATACGACGGCCACTTGTCGTTTCAGACTGTTCTATTGGCTCAGGTCGTAATGGGGACCGGCTTCTGTCCGCTCCTTCTTGCTGCAACCTACGGCGCGGTGGAACTTGACCACGTCTTCGTCTCCTGTCGGGGACATTGTCATGGTCTTCATCCTGCTCCACACTCTGACGCCTTCTATGTCCAGATCTTAATCTTCCATCAGCAATGCCTAGATGTGAAACAATGTGTATAACATATATTAATTATGTACAGAGAAAATGGGAAAAAAGATCAATACCAGACATTTCCTATGGACTCGCGTGGCCTTCTTTCTAGAGGAAAGCTCCCATGTTTTTCTAATCTTGGACAACCGTTTTGATACTATGAATATATACACAGTCGAGTCACATTATTATAACTACCACTAATATCCAGAGTAACCGGCGTGTGCAGCACGGACAGCAGTAGACGGGCTGGGAGTGACTCAATAAGGTGCTGGTCAATGGTCTCATATGTGGAGCCTCGCTGACTCCATACATCCCACATTTACTGGAGGGTGCGTGGGGGAGGAGCCATAAAGCGAACAACACGATCGACGTGGTCCCACAGAAGCTCAATTGGGGGTTCAAGTCTGGAGAAATAGGGGGCCAGGGAAGTACTTGGAAGTCTTGGTCGTGCTCTTCCAACCACTGTCGGGCATTTATAGTCGTGTGACATGTCGCATTGTCTTGCTTTAAGATTCCATCTGCTCCAGGGAAGACAATCAGCATGTATGGTGGATGTGATCTGTAACGATGGATTCATATCTAAATCGCTTCAGAGCCTTCCACATGGATGAGTGGCCCAGAGAATGCCATGGAAAAATACCCCAGACGCTGACGTCGCCGCCAGCTTGTGTTCTTCCAGCAATGGTTGTAAAGTCCATCCTTTCGATGAAGCAGAAAACGTGATTTATCGGAGGAGACAACCCTTTGCCAATCATCGGTGCTCTGAGACCAATACTGGCGTGCAAATTGAAGCCATTTACTCTGATGCACCTTTGTTACATAGGAGCAGTGACCATCCGTCGGGTTCGGAGCCCCATACGCAGTCGGGTTCGCTGAACTGTTGTATTAGACACACGTCGGGTAGCCAACGTTCACCTCTCACATACATGGCACGTGATGCTCTGCAGTTTCCATGTCTGTTATTCCCAATGGTGCCATTTGTCCACTCACGATACACTGTCACCACAGCAGCACGCGAACAGTTCACAAACTGCGCTGTTTGAGAAATACCGCCGCCCTTGGTCCGAAAGCCAATAATCATCCCTTTTTGCAACTAAAAAACGGTGCATTTTTTGCGGACGCAAAACGGACACGTTTGTGTGAAACTAGCCTAAATGTATCTGATATAACAAGTTCCACTTACCTTGATTTATCCGGGAACTTTCGTCTATTGCAAGCTGCAAGAGTTCTCGGTAACTCATTGTTCCTTGTAGCAGGCGGCTTGATGTTTAAATTCAGGAACAACGGAAAAACGGGATTCCTCAAATAAGAGGGAATCTACCACGATGTTCAGAAGTTGCACTGGTGTTTAAGTGCTCTGAACAGATGATGTAGTAGTCGCTTTGTAGCACAAATTCGCTCTTTGAAAAACCAAGTGAAGTTTCAGCATCAGCATCAACTCGAGATATGGCACTGATGTGACCGCACTTGGGGGCTTTAGAACTTCACGCCATTGTGATGTCACTGCTATAGATGACATACCCTCCATTGTTCTGATGACATCACTGCCTGCAATGATGTCATAATGCTTGCGGTATGTCCTAATCGGTACCCTGCTCTGCATTATACCAATCAATGCAGCAAAGCCTACAAATAAATAAATATATATATATAATAATTTTTTATACATTTATATACTGCAGCTGAAAATCTCTATCGGTGATCGGCATATAATTGTTTAGTAGATGTTGTAGCACACAATTCATCTGAGGAAAAGTCTTAGTAACAGATTACCACAATGGAAAGGTGGAAATGTAACTTTATTTTTCTAAAACTAGATGGTTTTGGAGTAAATAAGAATCCTTTATAACCTAAAGAGGTTGTCTGGTATAGAAAACCCATTGTAATTACCATATTGGGGAATACTAAGTTAAGAAAGGACAAGTCTCTTATTAATTTCACTGTGTAATACTTTGTTTCTCCTGTGGTGGCGCTGCAGGGGAATTCAACACTTCTCAAGTTCCATCACAGATTAAATCTGATCGCTGGTGGTCACAATCAGCGACGTTAAGCTGCACTATCTGGATGTACAAATGACACTGGATGAGGGCCGTATTGTGACAGACATTTACACCAAACCAACTGACTGAAAATAACTTTTTAATTTTAGCTTTCAACCCAAATCAGCACAAAAATAAAATTTCACAAAGTCAACTACATAGTGATAGAAAATGCTGCAGAACTTCACATATAAATGAGACGGATATATGAGAGGCAGATAGACAGGGCGTGCTCTAGCAAAGTAAAAAATGAGCCCCCCATTACTTTATTTTTCTGATCTGAAAGGCCAAGATCCAATCCCGTTAGTAAGCCCTAAATATACACCTCCTGCAATGAGCCATAATACAATTGTGGGGGTCAGACCTTAACCACTTCCTGCCGCAGTCATTTTGAATTTTTTTATTTTTGTTCTTTCCTCCTCACCTTCCAAAAGCCACAACTTTTTTATTTTTCTGTTGATATATCCATATGAGGGCTTGATTTTTGCAGGACGAATTGTAGTTTTTCACGGCACCATTTATTTTACCATATAATGAAATGGGAAACTGAAAGAACTTTCTTTGTGGGGTGAAATAGGAAAAAAACCTGTGATTTCTCCATTGTTTTTTGGGTTTAGTTTTTATGGAGATCACCGCGCGGTAAAAACGTCATGTTAACTTTATTCTGCGGGTCAATACAATTATGCCGATATTACATTTATATAATTTCTTTTATGTTTTACTACTTTTACAAGAAAAAAGGGCAATTTTTGCTTTAATTGCCTTAAATTTTTTTATACAACTGTTTTTTTTGGTCTCACTAGGCGACTTGAAGTCAGGAATCCCTGATCGCTATTCTAATACACTGCACTACATGCGTAGTGGTGCAGTGTAAAAGTGCTGTCAGTTATTCACTGACAGCAAACCTAAGGCAGGACAAACTAGGCTTCCGTAGATGACAAACCCGGAGGCCATTGTTAGGCCTCCTGTTGCCATAACATGACGGAATAGAACGTCAAGGAGCAGGAAGGGGTTAAAGGATCTGATAACGTCTTGGTGCCAGATACCACAGGACACTTTTAAAGATCTTCTGAAATCCATGTCCCAACAGGTCAGAGCTATTATGGCAGCACGAGGAGGACTACACAATATTAGGCAGGTGGTTTTAATGTTATGTCTGGATGGTGTATATGTTAGTAATTAATTTCTATTCATTTGTACATTGATGGAAATTAGGGTATGTTCACACGAAAACTCAAAAATATCTGAAAATACAGAGCTGTTTTTAAGGTTTTCAGCGTTTTTTACGGCCGTTTTTGGAGCTGTTTTCAATATTGTCTAGGAAAAACGGCTCCAAAAACGGCCCAAGAAGTGACTTGCACTTCTTTTGTGAACATACCCTAAAAAAAGAGTAATTTTTCTGTGCTTTTTATTTTTACAATATTTATCAATCACCCTAAATATTGTAATCTTGGGGCCTACATTGCTCCTATGTGAACATGGGAACGCCACCATTCTCACCAGTTTTAAGGAGTAATGTAAGTCTTAGGCCAAAACGTAGTAGTAGTCGAAACGCCAATCCAACCGAGATGGAATATGAAATATCCAAGATAGAAGGCAGTCCCAGGCATAAAATAAGATAAGATAACTTTATTAATCCCCGAAGGGAAATTCCAGTATCACAGAAATGGATTCTGGGAAACGGCATCAGGGATCTTTTATTATTAGGTCTCTGTGCAGATTGAGATTCTGGTGTCCAAGGTGAAGATGAAGAAGAAGACTAGGTGGTACTGTAGACAAAACAAAAAAATAATCAGACCAGACGATAATCACTCAGCAATATACTGGTGCCGAAGCTCCAGCCATGATTTCACAAAAATACTATAGATGTCAGTGATCATACCTGTACTGCTGGTGTTTCTTATGTACCACAGCTGTTGGTACTTATCTCCTCCTCTGTCTTTGAAAGGCATGGACGCGGCACAAGGGACAGCGTGGATTTGTCGGGATCCAATGTGCAATACAAGGCAGATGGAATATGTGAGAACATGGCAGAACGGTGACTTGCTCTCCAATCTCATAGTCCTCTAGGCATATAGTGCAGGACTGGATGTCTTCGTTGTCAGTAAAGGTTCGAGATGGGAGTCTATCAATCTGCCTGCCTCTCCTGCCTCGCCGACGTTGTCTTCTCTGCACAGGTCTGCTGTCTGTGGTCTCTGTTGTCGGCTGTTGGTTGGGAAGCAGCTGACTGGTGCTTGGTGTTGGCTCCACCAGCCTGTTAGATGTTTGCTGAGGAGATCTGCTTCCTTCTCTGGACGGCTGCAGGTTTGGTAGCGGCTCACTGGTGCTGGGGTCTTGTGTTGGTTCCTCCAGCCTTTCGGATCTCTCCTGAGTAGTTGATGGAGTAGACCCAGGCTGGGATTCTCCAGGAATTCTGAGCTCGGTCTCACTATTAATACGACGGCCACTTGTCGTTTCAGACTGTTCTATTGGCTCAGGTCGTAATGGGGACCGGCTTCTGTCCGCTCCTTCTTGCTGCAACCTACGGCGCGGTGGAACTTGACCACGTCTTCGTCTCCTGTCGGGGACATTGTCATGGTCTTCATCCTGCTCCACACTCTGACGCCTTCTATGTCCAGATCTTAATCTTCCATCAGCAATGCCTAGATGTGAAACAATGTGTATAACATATATTAATTATGTACAGAGAAAATGGGAAAAAAGATCAATACCAGACATTTCCTATGGACTCGCGTGGCCTTCTTTCTAGAGGAAAGCTCCCATGTTTTTCTAATCTTGGACAACCGTTTTGATACTATGAATATATACACAGTCGAGTCACATTATTATAACTACTACTAATATCCAGAGTAACCGGCGTGTGCAGCACGGACAGCAGTAGACGGGCTGGGAGTGACTCAATAAGGTGCTGGTCAATGGTCTCATATGTGGAGCCTCGCTGACTCCATACATCCCACATTTACTGGAGGGTGCGTGGGGGAGGAGCCATAAAGCGAACAACACGATCGACGTGGTCCCACAGAAGCTCAATTGGGGGTTCAAGTCTGGAGAAATAGGGGGCCAGGGAAGTACTTGGAAGTCTTGGTCGTGCTCTTCCAACCACTGTCGGGCATTTATAGTCGTGTGACATGTCGCATTGTCTTGCTTTAAGATTCCATCTGCTCCAGGGAAGACAATCAGCATGTATGGTGGATGTGATCTGTAACGATGGATTCATATCTAAATCGCTTCAGAGCCTTCCACATGGATGAGTGGCCCAGAGAATGCCATGGAAAAATACCCCAGACGCTGACGTCGCCGCCAGCTTGTGTTCTTCCAGCAATGGTTGTAAAGTCCATCCTTTCGATGAAGCAGAAAACGTGATTTATCGGAGGAGACAACCCTTTGCCAATCATCGGTGCTCTGAGACCAATACTGGCGTGCAAATTGAAGCCATTTACTCTGATGCACCTTTGTTACATAGGAGCAGTGACCATCCGTCGGGTTCGGAGCCCCATACGCAGTCGGGTTCGCTGAACTGTTGTATTAGACACACGTCGGGTAGCCAACGTTCACCTCTCACATACATGGCACGTGATGCTCTGCAGTTTCCATGTCTGTTATTCCCAATGGTGCCATTTGTCCACTCACGATACACTGTCACCACAGCAGCACGCGAACAGTTCACAAACTGCGCTGTTTGAGAAATACCGCCGCCCTTGGTCCGAAAGCCAATAATCATCCCTTTTTGCAACTAAAAAACGGTGCATTTTTTGCGGACGCAAAACGGACACGTTTGTGTGAAACTAGCCTAAATGTATCTGATATAACAAGTTCCACTTACCTTGATTTATCCGGGAACTTTCGTCTATTGCAAGCTGCAAGAGTTCTCGGTAACTCATTGTTCCTTGTAGCAGGTGGCTTGATGTTTAAATTCAGGAACAACGGAAAAACGGGATTCCTCAAATAAGAGGGAATCTACCACGATGTTCAGAAGTTGCACTGGTGTTTAAGTGCTCTGAACAGATGATGTAGTAGTCGCTTTGTAGCACAAATTCGCTCTTTGAAAAACCAAGTGAAGTTTCAGCATCAGCATCAACTCGAGATATGGCACTGATGTGACCGCACTTGGGGGCTTTAGAACTTCACGCCATTGTGATGTCACTGCTATAGATGACATACCCTCCATTGTTCTGATGACATCACTGCCTGCAATGATGTCATAATGCTTGCGGTATGTCATAATCGGTACCCTGCTCTGCATTATACCAATCAATGCAGCAAAGCCTACAAATAAATAAATATATATATATAATAATTTTTTATAAATTTATATACTGCAGCTGAAAATCTCTATCGGTGATCGGCATATAATTGTTTAGTAGATGTTGTAGCACACAATTCATCTGAGGAAAAGTCTTAGTAACAGATTACCACAATGGAAAGGTGGAAATGTAACTTTATTTTTCTAAAACTAGATGGTTTTGGAGTAAATAAGAATCCTTTATAACCTAAAGAGGTTGTCTGGTATAGAAAACCCATTGTAATTACCCTATTGGGGAATACTAAGTTAAGAAAGGACAAGTCTCTTATTAATTTCACTGTGTAATACTTTGTTTCTCCTGTGGTGGCGCTGCAGGGGAATTCAACACTTCTCAAGTTCCATCACAGATTAAATCTGATCGCTGGTGGTCACAATCAGCGACGTTAAGCTGCACTATCTGGATGTACAAATGACACTGGATGAGGGCCGTATTGTGACAGACATTTACACCAAACCAACTGACTGAAAATAACTTTTTAATTTTAGCTTTCAACCCAAATCAGCACAAAAATAAAATTTCACAAAGTCAACTACATAGTGATAGAAAATGCTGCAGAACTTCACATATAAATGAGACGGATATATGAGAGGCAGATAGACAGGGCGTGCTCTAGCAAAGTAAAAAATGAGCTCCCCATTACTTTATTTTTCTGATCTGAAAGGCCAAGATCCAATCCCGTTAGTAAGCCCTAAATATACACCTCCTGCAATGAGCCATAATACAATTGTGGGGGTCAGACCTTAACCACTTCCTGCCGCAGTCATTTTGAATTTTTTTATTTTTGTTCTTTCCTCCTCACCTTCCAAAAGCCACAACTTTTTTATTTTTCTGTTGATATATCCATATGAGGGCTTGATTTTTGCAGGACGAGTTGTAGTTTTTCACGGCACCATTTATTTTACCATATAATGAAATGGGAAACTGAAAGAACTTTCTTTGTGGGGTGAAATAGGAAAAAAACCTGTGATTTCTCCATTGTTTTTTGGGTTTAGTTTTTATGGAGATCACCGCGCGGTAAAAACGTCATGTTAACTTTATTCTGCGGGTCAATACAATTATGCCGATATTACATTTATATAATTTCTTTTATGTTTTACTACTTTTACAAGAAAAAAGGGCAATTTTTGCTTTAATTGCCTTAAATTTTTTTATACAACTGTTTTTTTTGGTCTCACTAGGCGACTTGAAGTCAGGAATCCCTGATCGCTATTCTAATACACTGCACTACATGCGTAGTGGTGCAGTGTAAAAGTGCTGTCAGTTATTCACTGACAGCAAACCTAAGGCAGGACAAACTAGGCTTCCGTAGATGACAAACCCGGAGGCCATTGTTAGGCCTCCTGTTGCCATAACATGACGGAATAGAACGTCAAGGAGCAGGAAGGGGTTAAAGGATCTGATAACGTCTTGGTGCCAGATACCACAGGACACTTTTAAAGATCTTCTGAAATCCATGTCCCAACAGGTCAGAGCTATTATGGCAGCACGAGGAGGACTACACAATATTAGGCAGGTGGTTTTAATGTTATGTCTGGATGGTGTATATGTTAGTAATTAATTTCTATTCATTTGTACATTGATGGAAATTAGGGTATGTTCACACGAAAACTCAAAAATATCTGAAAATACAGAGCTGTTTTTAAGGTTTTCAGCGTTTTTTACGGCCGTTTTTGGAGCTGTTTTCAATATTGTCTAGGAAAAACGGCTCCAAAAACGGCCCAAGAAGTGACTTGCACTTCTTTTGTGAACATACCCTAAAAAAAGAGTAATTTTTCTGTGCTTTTTATTTTTACAATATTTATCAATCACCCTAAATATTGTAATCTTGGGGCCTACATTGCTCCTATGTGAACATGGGAACGCCACCATTCTCACCAGTTTTAAGGAGTAATGTAAGTCTTAGGCCAAAACGTAGTAGTAGTCGAAACGCCAATCCAACCGAGATGGAATATGAAATATCCAAGATAGAAGGCAGTCCCAGGCATAAAATAAGATAAGATAACTTTATTAATCCCCGAAGGGAAATTCCAGTATCACAGAAATGGATTCTGGGAAACGGCATCAGGGATCTTTTATTATTAGGTCTCTGTGCAGATTGAGATTCTGGTGTCCAAGGTGAAGATGAAGACTAGGTGGTACTGTAGACAAAACAAAAAAATAATCAGACCAGACGATAATCACTCAGCAATATACTGGTGCCGAAGCTCCAGCCATGATTTCACAAAAATACTATAGATGTCAGTGATCATACCTGTACTGCTGGTGTTTCTTATGTACCACAGCTGTTGGTACTTATCTCCTCCTCTGTCTTTGAAAGGCATGGACGCGGCACAAGGGACAGCGTGGATTTGTCGGGATCCAATGTGCAATACAAGGCAGATGGAATATGTGAGAACATGGCAGAACGGTGACTTGCTCTCCAATCTCATAGTCCTCTAGGCATATAGTGCAGGACTGGATGTCTTCGTTGTCAGTAAAGGTTCGAGATGGGAGTCTATCAATCTGCCTGCCTCTCCTGCCTCGCCGACGTTGTCTTCTCTGCACAGGTCTGCTGTCTGTGGTCTCTGTTGTCGGCTGTTGGTTGGGAAGCAGCTGACTGGTGCTTGGTGTTGGCTCCACCAGCCTGTTAGATGTTTGCTGAGGAGATCTGCTTCCTTCTCTGGACGGCTGCAGGTTTGGTAGCGGCTCACTGGTGCTGGGGTCTTGTGTTGGTTCCTCCAGCCTTTCGGATCTCTCCTGAGTAGTTGATGGAGTAGACCCAGGCTGGGATTCTCCAGGAATTCTGAGCTCGGTCTCACTATTAATACGACGGCCACTTGTCGTTTCAGACTGTTCTATTGGCTCAGGTCGTAATGGGGACCGGCTTCTGTCCGCTCCTTCTTGCTGCAACCTACGGCGCGGTGGAACTTGACCACGTCTTCGTCTCCTGTCGGGGACATTGTCATGGTCTTCATCCTGCTCCACACTCTGACGCCTTCTATGTCCAGATCTTAATCTTCCATCAGCAATGCCTAGATGTGAAACAATGTGTATAACATATATTAATTATGTACAGAGAAAATGGGAAAAAAGATCAATACCAGACATTTCCTATGGACTCGCGTGGCCTTCTTTCTAGAGGAAAGCTCCCATGTTTTTCTAATCTTGGACAACCGTTTTGATACTATGAATATATCACAGTCGAGTCACATTATTATAACTACTACTAATATCCAGAGTAACCGGCGTGTGCAGCACGGACAGCAGTAGACGGGCTGGGAGTGACTCAATAAGGTGCTGGTCAATGGTCTCATATGTGGAGCCTCGCTGACTCCATACATCCCACATTTACTGGAGGGTGCGTGGGGGAGGAGCCATAAAGCGAACAACACGATCGACGTGGTCCCACAGATGCTCAATTGGGGGTTCAAGTCTGGAGAAATAGGGGGCCAGGGAAGTACTTGGAAGTCTTGGTCGTGCTCTTCCAACCACTGTCGGGCATTTATAGTCGTGTGACATGTCGCATTGTCTTGCTTTAAGATTCCATCTGCTCCAGGGAAGACAATCAGCATGTATGGTGGATGTGATCTGTAACGATGGATTCATATCTAAATCGCTTCAGAGCCTTCCACATGGATGAGTGGCCCAGAGAATGGCATGGAAAAATACCCCAGACGCTGACGTCGCCGCCAGCTTGTGTTCTTCCAGCAATGGTTGTAAAGTCCATCCTTTCGATGAAGCAGAAAACGTGATTTATCGGAGGAGACAACCCTTTGCCAATCATCGGTGCTCTGAGACCAATACTGGCGTGCAAATTGAAGCCATTTTCTCTGATGCACCTCTGTTACATAGGAGCAGTGACCATCCGTCGGGTTCAGAGCCCCATACGCAGTCGGGTTCGCTGAACTGTTGTATTAGACACACGTCTGGTAGCCAACGTTCACCTCTCACATACATGGCACGTGATGCTCTGCAGTTTCCATGTCTGTTATTCCCAATGGTGCCATTTGTCCACTCACGATACACTGTCACCACAGCAGCACGCGAACAGTTCACAAACTGCGCTGTTTGAGAAATACCGCCGCCCTTGGTCCGAAAGCCAATAATCATCCCTTTTTGCAACTAAAAAACGGTGCATTTTTTGCGGACGCAAAACGGACACGTTTGTGTGAAACTAGCCTAAATGTATCTGATATAACAAGTTCCACTTACCTTGATTTATCCGGGAACTTTCGTCTATTGCAAGCTGCAAGAGTTCTCGGTAACTCATTGTTCCTTGTAGCAGGCGGCTTGATGTTTAAATTCAGGAACAACGGAAAAAGGGGATTCCTCAAATAAGAGGGAATCTACCACGATGTTCAGAAGTTGCACTGGTGTTTAAGTGCTCTGAACAGATGATGTAGTAGTCGCTTTGTAGCACAAATTCGCTCTTTGAAAAACCAAGTGAAGTTTCAGCATCAGCATCAACTCGAGATATGGCACTGATGTGACCGCGCTTGGGGGCTTTAGAACTTCACGCCATTGTGATGTCACTGCTATAGATGACATACCCTCCATTGTTCTGATGACATCACTGCCTGCAATGATGTCATAATGCTTGCGGTATGTCATAATCGGTACCCTGCTCTGCATTATACCAATCAATGCAGCAAAGCCTACAAATAAATAAATATATATATATAATAATTTTTTATAAATTTATATACTGCAGCTGAAAATCTCTATCGGTGATCGGCATATAATTGTTTAGTAGATGTTGTAGCACACAATTCATCTGAGGAAAAGTCTTAGTAACAGATTACCACAATGGAAAGGTGGAAATGTAACTTTATTTTTCTAAAACTAGATGGTTTTGGAGTAAATAAGAATCCTTTATAACCTAAAGAGGTTGTCTGGTATAGAAAACCCATTGTAATTACCCTATTGGGGAATACTAAGTTAAGAAAGGACAAGTCTCTTATTAATTTCACTGTGTAATACTTTGTTTCTCCTGTGGTGGCGCTGCAGGGGAATTCAACACTTCTCAAGTTCCATCACAGATTAAATCTGATCGCTGGTGGTCACAATCAGCGACGTTAAGCTGCACTATCTGGATGTACAAATGACACTGGATGAGGGCCGTATTGTGACAGACATTTACACCAAACCAACTGACTGAAAATAACTTTTTAATTTTAGCTTTCAACCCAAATCAGCACAAAAATAAAATTTCACAAAGTCAACTACATAGTGATAGAAAATGCTGCAGAACTTCACATATAAATGAGACGGATATATGAGAGGCAGATAGACAGGGCGTGCTCTAGCAAAGTAAAAAATGAGCTCCCCATTACTTTATTTTTCTGATCTGAAAGGCCAAGATCCAATCCCGTTAGTAAGCCCTAAATATACACCTCCTGCAATGAGCCATAATACAATTGTGGGGGTCAGACCTTAACCACTTCCTGCCGCAGTCATTTTGAATTTTTTTATTTTTGTTCTTTCCTCCTCACCTTCCAAAAGCCACAACTTTTTTATTTTTCTGTTGATATATCCATATGAGGGCTTGATTTTTGCAGGACGAGTTGTAGTTTTTCACGGCACCATTTATTTTACCATATAATGAAATGGGAAACTGAAAGAACTTTCTTTGTGGGGTGAAATAGGAAAAAAACCTGTGATTTCTCCATTGTTTTTTGGGTTTAGTTTTTATGGAGATCACCGCGCGGTAAAAACGTCATGTTAACTTTATTCTGCGGGTCAATACAATTATGCCGATATTACATTTATATAATTTCTTTTATGTTTTACTACTTTTACAAGAAAAAAGGGCAATTTTTGCTTTAATTGCCTTAAATTTTTTTATACAACTGTTTTTTTTGGTCTCACTAGGCGACTTGAAGTCAGGAATCCCTGATCGCTATTCTAATACACTGCACTACATGCGTAGTGGTGCAGTGTAAAAGTGCTGTCAGTTATTCACTGACAGCAAACCTAAGGCAGGACAAACTAGGCTTCCGTAGATGACAAACCCGGAGGCCATTGTTAGGCCTCCTGTTGCCATAACATGACGGAATAGAACGTCAAGGAGCAGGAAGGGGTTAAAGGATCTGATAACGTCTTGGTGCCAGATACCACAGGACACTTTTAAAGATCTTCTGAAATCCATGTCCCAACAGGTCAGAGCTATTATGGCAGCACGAGGAGGACTACACAATATTAGGCAGGTGGTTTTAATGTTATGTCTGGATGGTGTATATGTTAGTAATTAATTTCTATTCATTTGTACATTGATGGAAATTAGGGTATGTTCACACGAAAACTCAAAAATATCTGAAAATACAGAGCTGTTTTTAAGGTTTTCAGCGTTTTTTACGGCCGTTTTTGGAGCTGTTTTCAATATTGTCTAGGAAAAACGGCTCCAAAAACGGCCCAAGAAGTGACTTGCACTTCTTTTGTGAACATACCCTAAAAAAAGAGTAATTTTTCTGTGCTTTTTATTTTTACAATATTTATCAATCACCCTAAATATTGTAATCTTGGGGCCTACATTGCTCCTATGTGAACATGGGAACGCCACCATTCTCACCAGTTTTAAGGAGTAATGTAAGTCTTAGGCCAAAACGTAGTAGTAGTCGAAACGCCAATCCAACCGAGATGGAATATGAAATATCCAAGATAGAAGGCAGTCCCAGGCATAAAATAAGATAAGATAACTTTATTAATCCCCGAAGGGAAATTCCAGTATCACAGAAATGGATTCTGGGAAACGGCATCAGGGATCTTTTATTATTAGGTCTCTGTGCAGATTGAGATTCTGGTGTCCAAGGTGAAGATGAAGAAGAAGACTAGGTGGTACTGTAGACAAAACAAAAAAATAATCAGACCAGACGATAATCACTCAGCAATATACTGGTGCCGAAGCTCCAGCCATGATTTCACAAAAATACTATAGATGTCAGTGATCATACCTGTACTGCTGGTGTTTCTTATGTACCACAGCTGTTGGTACTTATCTCCTCCTCTGTCTTTGAAAGGCATGGACGCGGCACAAGGGACAGCGTGGATTTGTCGGGATCCAATGTGCAATACAAGGCAGATGGAATATGTGAGAACATGGCAGAACGGTGACTTGCTCTCCAATCTCATAGTCCTCTAGGCATATAGTGCAGGACTGGATGTCTTCGTTGTCAGTAAAGGTTCGAGATGGGAGTCTATCAATCTGCCTGCCTCTCCTGCCTCGCCGACGTTGTCTTCTCTGCACAGGTCTGCTGTCTGTGGTCTCTGTTGTCGGCTGTTGGTTGGGAAGCAGCTGACTGGTGCTTGGTGTTGGCTCCACCAGCCTGTTAGATGTTTGCTGAGGAGATCTGCTTCCTTCTCTGGACGGCTGCAGGTTTGGTAGCGGCTCACTGGTGCTGGGGTCTTGTGTTGGTTCCTCCAGCCTTTCGGATCTCTCCTGAGTAGTTGATGGAGTAGACCCAGGCTGGGATTCTCCAGGAATTCTGAGCTCGGTCTCACTATTAATACGACGGCCACTTGTCGTTTCAGACTGTTCTATTGGCTCAGGTCGTAATGGGGACCGGCTTCTGTCCGCTCCTTCTTGCTGCAACCTACGGCGCGGTGGAACTTGACCACGTCTTCGTCTCCTGTCGGGGACATTGTCATGGTCTTCATCCTGCTCCACACTCTGACGCCTTCTATGTCCAGATCTTAATCTTCCATCAGCAATGCCTAGATGTGAAACAATGTGTATAACATATATTAATTATGTACAGAGAAAATGGGAAAAAAGATCAATACCAGACATTTCCTATGGACTCGCGTGGCCTTCTTTCTAGAGGAAAGCTCCCATGTTTTTCTAATCTTGGACAACCGTTTTGATACTATGAATATATACACAGTCGAGTCACATTATTATAACTACTACTAATATCCAGAGTAACCGGCGTGTGCAGCACGGACAGCAGTAGACGGGCTGGGAGTGACTCAATAAGGTGCTGGTCAATGGTCTCATATGTGGAGCCTCGCTGACTCCATACATCCCACATTTACTGGAGGGTGCGTGGGGGAGGAGCCATAAAGCGAACAACACGATCGACGTGGTCCCACAGAAGCTCAATTGGGGGTTCAAGTCTGGAGAAATAGGGGGCCAGGGAAGTACTTGGAAGTCTTGGTCGTGCTCTTCCAACCACTGTCGGGCATTTATAGTCGTGTGACATGTCGCATTGTCTTGCTTTAAGATTCCATCTGCTCCAGGGAAGACAATCAGCATGTATGGTGGATGTGATCTGTAACGATGGATTCATATCTAAATCGCTTCAGAGCCTTCCACATGGATGAGTGGCCCAGAGAATGCCATGGAAAAATACCCCAGACGCTGACGTCGCCGCCAGCTTGTGTTCTTCCAGCAATGGTTGTAAAGTCCATCCTTTCGATGAAGCAGAAAACGTGATTTATCGGAGGAGACAACCCTTTGCCAATCATCGGTGCTCTGAGACCAATACTGGCGTGCAAATTGAAGCCATTTACTCTGATGCACCTTTGTTACATAGGAGCAGTGACCATCCGTCGGGTTCGGAGCCCCATACGCAGTCGGGTTCGCTGAACTGTTGTATTAGACACACGTCGGGTAGCCAACGTTCACCTCTCACATACATGGCACGTGATGCTCTGCAGTTTCCATGTCTTTTATTCCCAATGGTGCCATTTGTCCACTCACGATACACTGTCACCACAGCAGCACGCGAACAGTTCACAAACTGCGCTGTTTGAGAAATACCGCCGCCCTTGGTCCGAAAGCCAATAATCATCCCTTTTTGCAACTAAAAAACGGTGCATTTTTTGCGGACGCAAAACGGACACGTTTGTGTGAAACTAGCCTAAATGTATCTGATATAACAAGTTCCACTTACCTTGATTTATCCGGGAACTTTCGTCTATTGCAAGCTGCAAGAGTTCTCGGTAACTCATTGTTCCTTGTAGCAGGCGGCTTGATGTTTAAATTCAGGAACAACGGAAAAACGGGATTCCTCAAATAAGAGGGAATCTACCACGATGTTCAGAAGTTGCACTGGTGTTTAAGTGCTCTGAACAGATGATGTAGTAGTCGCTTTGTAGCACAAATTCGCTCTTTGAAAAACCAAGTGAAGTTTCAGCATCAGCATCAACTCGAGATATGGCACTGATGTGACCGCACTTGGGGGCTTTAGAACTTCACGCCATTGTGATGTCACTGCTATAGATGACATACCCTCCATTGTTCTGATGACATCACTGCCTGCAATGATGTCATAATGCTTGCGGTATGTCATAATCGGTACCCTGCTCTGCATTATACCAATCAATGCAGCAAAGCCTACAAATAAATAAATATATATATATAATAATTTTTTATAAATTTATATACTGCAGCTGAAAATCTCTATCGGTGATCGGCATATAATTGTTTAGTAGATGTTGTAGCACACAATTCATCTGAGGAAAAGTCTTAGTAACAGATTACCACAATGGAAAGGTGGAAATGTAACTTTATTTTTCTAAAACTAGATGGTTTTGGAGTAAATAAGAATCCTTTATAACCTAAAGAGGTTGTCTGGTATAGAAAACCCATTGTAATTACCCTATTGGGGAATACTAAGTTAAGAAAGGACAAGTCTCTTATTAATTTCACTGTGTAATACTTTGTTTCTCCTGTGGTGGCGCTGCAGGGGAATTCAACACTTCTCAAGTTCCATCACAGATTAAATCTGATCGCTGGTGGTCACAATCAGCGACGTTAAGCTGCACTATCTGGATGTACAAATGACACTGGATGAGGGCCGTATTGTGACAGACATTTACACCAAACCAACTGACTGAAAATAACTTTTTAATTTTAGCTTTCAACCCAAATCAGCACAAAAATAAAATTTCACAAAGTCAACTACATAGTGATAGAAAATGCTGCAGAACTTCACATATAAATGAGACGGATATATGAGAGGCAGATAGACAGGGCGTGCTCTAGCAAAGTAAAAAATGAGCTCCCCATTACTTTATTTTTCTGATCTGAAAGGCCAAGATCCAATCCCGTTAGTAAGCCCTAAATATACACCTCCTGCAATGAGCCATAATACAATTGTGGGGGTCAGACCTTAACCACTTCCTGCCGCAGTCATTTTGAATTTTTTTATTTTTGTTCTTTCCTCCTCACCTTCCAAAAGCCACAACTTTTTTATTTTTCTGTTGATATATCCATATGAGGGCTTGATTTTTGCAGGACGAGTTGTAGTTTTTCACGGCACCATTTATTTTACCATATAATGAAATGGGAAACTGAAAGAACTTTCTTTGTGGGGTGAAATAGGAAAAAAACCTGTGATTTCTCCATTGTTTTTTGGGTTTAGTTTTTATGGAGATCACCGCGCGGTAAAAACGTCATGTTAACTTTATTCTGCGGGTCAATACAATTATGCCGATATTACATTTATATAATTTCTTTTATGTTTTACTACTTTTACAAGAAAAAAGGGCAATTTTTGCTTTAATTGCCTTAAATTTTTTTATACAACTGTTTTTTTTGGTCTCACTAGGCGACTTGAAGTCAGGAATCCCTGATCGCTATTCTAATACACTGCACTACATGCGTAGTGGTGCAGTGTAAAAGTGCTGTCAGTTATTCACTGACAGCAAACCTAAGGCAGGACAAACTAGGCTTCCGTAGATGACAAACCCGGAGGCCATTGTTAGGCCTCCTGTTGCCATAACATGACGGAATAGAACGTCAAGGAGCAGGAAGGGGTTAAAGGATCTGATAACGTCTTGGTGCCAGATACCACAGGACACTTTTAAAGATCTTCTGAAATCCATGTCCCAACAGGTCAGAGCTATTATGGCAGCACGAGGAGGACTACACAATATTAGGCAGGTGGTTTTAATGTTATGTCTGGATGGTGTATATGTTAGTAATTAATTTCTATTCATTTGTACATTGATGGAAATTAGGGTATGTTCACACGAAAACTCAAAAATATCTGAAAATACAGAGCTGTTTTTAAGGTTTTCAGCGTTTTTTACGGCCGTTTTTGGAGCTGTTTTCAATATTGTCTAGGAAAAACGGCTCCAAAAACGGCCCAAGAAGTGACTTGCACTTCTTTTGTGAACATACCCTAAAAAAAGAGTAATTTTTCTGTGCTTTTTATTTTTACAATATTTATCAATCACCCTAAATATTGTAATCTTGGGGCCTACATTGCTCCTATGTGAACATGGGAACGCCACCATTCTCACCAGTTTTAAGGAGTAATGTAAGTCTTAGGCCAAAACGTAGTAGTAGTCGAAACGCCAATCCAACCGAGATGGAATATGAAATATCCAAGATAGAAGGCAGTCCCAGGCATAAAATAAGATAAGATAACTTTATTAATCCCCGAAGGGAAATTCCAGTATCACAGAAATGGATTCTGGGAAACGGCATCAGGGATCTTTTATTATTAGGTCTCTGTGCAGATTGAGATTCTGGTGTCCAAGGTGAAGATGAAGAAGAAGACTAGGTGGTACTGTAGACAAAACAAAAAAATAATCAGACCAGACGATAATCACTCAGCAATATACTGGTGCCGAAGCTCCAGCCATGATTTCACAAAAATACTATAGATGTCAGTGATCATACCTGTACTGCTGGTGTTTCTTATGTACCACAGCTGTTGGTACTTATCTCCTCCTCTGTCTTTGAAAGGCATGGACGCGGCACAAGGGACAGCGTGGATTTGTCGGGATCCAATGTGCAATACAAGGCAGATGGAATATGTGAGAACATGGCAGAACGGTGACTTGCTCTCCAATCTCATAGTCCTCTAGGCATATAGTGCAGGACTGGATGTCTTCGTTGTCAGTAAAGGTTCGAGATGGGAGTCTATCAATCTGCCTGACTCTCCTGCCTCGCCGACGTTGTCTTCTCTGCACAGGTCTGCTGTCTGTGGTCTCTGTTGTCGGCTGTTGGTTGGGAAGCAGCTGACTGGTGCTTGGTGTTGGCTCCACCAGCCTGTTAGATGTTTGCTGAGGAGATCTGCTTCCTTCTCTGGACGGCTGCAGGTTTGGTAGCGGCTCACTGGTGCTGGGGTCTTGTGTTGGTTCCTCCAGCCTTTCGGATCTCTCCTGAGTAGTTGATGGAGTAGACCCAGGCTGGGATTCTCCAGGAATTCTGAGCTCGGTCTCACTATTAATACGACGGCCACTTGTCGTTTCAGACTGTTCTATTGGCTCAGGTCGTAATGGGGACCGGCTTCTGTCCGCTCCTTCTTGCTGCAACCTACGGCGCGGTGGAACTTGACCACGTCTTCGTCTCCTGTCGGGGACATTGTCATGGTCTTCATCCTGCTCCACACTCTGACGCCTTCTATGTCCAGATCTTAATCTTCCATCAGCAATGCCTAGATGTGAAACAATGTGTATAACATATATTAATTATGTACAGAGAAAATGGGAAAAAAGATCAATACCAGACATTTCCTATGGACTCGCGTGGCCTTCTTTCTAGAGGAAAGCTCCCATGTTTTTCTAATCTTGGACAACCGTTTTGATACTATGAATATATACACAGTCGAGTCACATTATTATAACTACTACTAATATCCAGAGTAACCGGCGTGTGCAGCACGGACAGCAGTAGACGGGCTGGGAGTGACTCAATAAGGTGCTGGTCAATGGTCTCATATGTGGAGCCTCGCTGACTCCATACATCCCACATTTACTGGAGGGTGCGTGGGGGAGGAGCCATAAAGCGAACAACACGATCGACGTGGTCCCACAGAAGCTCAATTGGGGGTTCAAGTCTGGAGAAATAGGGGGCCAGGGAAGTACTTGGAAGTCTTGGTCGTGCTCTTCCAACCACTGTCGGGCATTTATAGTCGTGTGACATGTCGCATTGTCTTGCTTTAAGATTCCATCTGCTCCAGGGAAGACAATCAGCATGTATGGTGGATGTGATCTGTAACGATGGATTCATATCTAAATCGCTTCAGAGCCTTCCACATGGATGAGTGGCCCAGAGAATGCCATGGAAAAATACCCCAGACGCTGACGTCGCCGCCAGCTTGTGTTCTTCCAGCAATGGTTGTAAAGTCCATCCTTTCGATGAAGCAGAAAACGTGATTTATCGGAGGAGACAACCCTTTGCCAATCATCGGTGCTCTGAGACCAATACTGGCGTGCAAATTGAAGCCATTTACTCTGATGCACCTTTGTTACATAGGAGCAGTGACCATCCGTCGGGTTCGGAGCCCCATACGCAGTCGGGTTCGCTGAACTGTTGTATTAGACACACGTCGGGTAGCCAACGTTCACCTCTCACATACATGGCACGTGATGCTCTGCAGTTTCCATGTCTGTTATTCCCAATGGTGCCATTTGTCCACTCACGATACACTGTCACCACAGCAGCACGCGAACAGTTCACAAACTGCGCTGTTTGAGAAATACCGCCGCCCTTGGTCCGAAAGCCAATAATCATCCCTTTTTGCAACTAAAAAACGGTGCATTTTTTGCGGACGCAAAACGGACACGTTTGTGTGAAACTAGCCTAAATGTATCTGATATAACAAGTTCCACTTACCTTGATTTATCCGGGAACTTTCGTCTATTGCAAGCTGCAAGAGTTCTCGGTAACTCATTGTTCCTTGTAGCAGGCGGCTTGATGTTTAAATTCAGGAACAACGGAAAAACGGGATTCCTCAAATAAGAGGGAATCTACCACGATGTTCAGAAGTTGCACTGGTGTTTAAGTGCTCTGAACAGATGATGTAGTAGTCGCTTTGTAGCACAAATTCGCTCTTTGAAAAACCAAGTGAAGTTTCAGCATCAGCATCAACTCGAGATATGGCACTGATGTGACCGCACTTGGGGGCTTTAGAACTTCACGCCATTGTGATGTCACTGCTATAGATGACATACCCTCCATTGTTCTGATGACATCACTGCCTGCAATGATGTCATAATGCTTGCGGTATGTCCTAATCGGTACCCTGCTCTGCATTATACCAATCAATGCAGCAAAGCCTACAAATAAATAAATATATATATATAATAATTTTTTATACATTTATATACTGCAGCTGAAAATCTCTATCGGTGATCGGCATATAATTGTTTAGTAGATGTTGTAGCACACAATTCATCTGAGGAAAAGTCTTAGTAACAGATTACCACAATGGAAAGGTGGAAATGTAACTTTATTTTTCTAAAACTAGATGGTTTTGGAGTAAATAAGAATCCTTTATAACCTAAAGAGGTTGTCTGGTATAGAAAACCCATTGTAATTACCATATTGGGGAATACTAAGTTAAGAAAGGACAAGTCTCTTATTAATTTCACTGTGTAATACTTTGTTTCTCCTGTGGTGGCGCTGCAGGGGAATTCAACACTTCTCAAGTTCCATCACAGATTAAATCTGATCGCTGGTGGTCACAATCAGCGACGTTAAGCTGCACTATCTGGATGTACAAATGACACTGGATGAGGGCCGTATTGTGACAGACATTTACACCAAACCAACTGACTGAAAATAACTTTTTAATTTTAGCTTTCAACCCAAATCAGCACAAAAATAAAATTTCACAAAGTCAACTACATAGTGATAGAAAATGCTGCAGAACTTCACATATAAATGAGACGGATATATGAGAGGCAGATAGACAGGGCGTGCTCTAGCAAAGTAAAAAATGAGCCCCCCATTACTTTATTTTTCTGATCTGAAAGGCCAAGATCCAATCCCGTTAGTAAGCCCTAAATATACACCTCCTGCAATGAGCCATAATACAATTGTGGGGGTCAGACCTTAACCACTTCCTGCCGCAGTCATTTTGAATTTTTTTATTTTTGTTCTTTCCTCCTCACCTTCCAAAAGCCACAACTTTTTTATTTTTCTGTTGATATATCCATATGAGGGCTTGATTTTTGCAGGACGAATTGTAGTTTTTCACGGCACCATTTATTTTACCATATAATGAAATGGGAAACTGAAAGAACTTTCTTTGTGGGGTGAAATAGGAAAAAAACCTGTGATTTCTCCATTGTTTTTTGGGTTTAGTTTTTATGGAGATCACCGCGCGGTAAAAACGTCATGTTAACTTTATTCTGCGGGTCAATACAATTATGCCGATATTACATTTATATAATTTCTTTTATGTTTTACTACTTTTACAAGAAAAAAGGGCAATTTTTGCTTTAATTGCCTTAAATTTTTTTATACAACTGTTTTTTTTGGTCTCACTAGGCGACTTGAAGTCAGGAATCCCTGATCGCTATTCTAATACACTGCACTACATGCGTAGTGGTGCAGTGTAAAAGTGCTGTCAGTTATTCACTGACAGCAAACCTAAGGCAGGACAAACTAGGCTTCCGTAGATGACAAACCCGGAGGCCATTGTTAGGCCTCCTGTTGCCATAACATGACGGAATAGAACGTCAAGGAGCAGGAAGGGGTTAAAGGATCTGATAACGTCTTGGTGCCAGATACCACAGGACACTTTTAAAGATCTTCTGAAATCCATGTCCCAACAGGTCAGAGCTATTATGGCAGCACGAGGAGGACTACACAATATTAGGCAGGTGGTTTTAATGTTATGTCTGGATGGTGTATATGTTAGTAATTAATTTCTATTCATTTGTACATTGATGGAAATTAGGGTATGTTCACACGAAAACTCAAAAATATCTGAAAATACAGAGCTGTTTTTAAGGTTTTCAGCGTTTTTTACGGCCGTTTTTGGAGCTGTTTTCAATATTGTCTAGGAAAAACGGCTCCAAAAACGGCCCAAGAAGTGACCTGCACTTCTTTTGTGAACATACCCTAAAAAAAGAGTAATTTTTCTGTGCTTTTTATTTTTACAATATTTATCAATCACCCTAAATATTGTAATCTTGGGGCCTACATTGCTCCTATGTGAACATGGGAACGCCACCATTCTCACCAGTTTTAAGGAGTAATGTAAGTCTTAGGCCAAAACGTAGTAGTAGTCGAAACGCCAATCCAACCGAGATGGAATATGAAATATCCAAGATAGAAGGCAGTCCCAGGCATAAAATAAGATAAGATAACTTTATTAATCCCCGAAGGGAAATTCCAGTATCACAGAAATGGATTCTGGGAAACGGCATCAGGGATCTTTTATTATTAGGTCTCTGTGCAGATTGAGATTCTGGTGTCCAAGGTGAAGATGAAGAAGAAGACTAGGTGGTACTGTAGACAAAACAAAAAAATAATCAGACCAGACGATAATCACTCAGCAATATACTGGTGCCGAAGCTCCAGCCATGATTTCACAAAAATACTATAGATGTCAGTGATCATACCTGTACTGCTGGTGTTTCTTATGTACCACAGCTGTTGGTACTTATCTCCTCCTCTGTCTTTGAAAGGCATGGACGCGGCACAAGGGACAGCGTGGATTTGTCGGGATCCAATGTGCAATACAAGGCAGATGGAATATGTGAGAACATGGCAGAACGGTGACTTGCTCTCCAATCTCATAGTCCTCTAGGCATATAGTGCAGGACTGGATGTCTTCGTTGTCAGTAAAGGTTCGAGATGGGAGTCTATCAATCTGCCTGCCTCTCCTGCCTCGCCGACGTTGTCTTCTCTGCACAGGTCTGCTGTCTGTGGTCTCTGTTGTCGGCTGTTGGTTGGGAAGCAGCTGACTGGTGCTTGGTGTTGGCTCCACCAGCCTGTTAGATGTTTGCTGAGGAGATCTGCTTCCTTCTCTGGACGGCTGCAGGTTTGGTAGCGGCTCACTGGTGCTGGGGTCTTGTGTTGGTTCCTCCAGCCTTTCGGATCTCTCCTGAGTAGTTGATGGAGTAGACCCAGGCTGGGATTCTCCAGGAATTCTGAGCTCGGTCTCACTATTAATACGACGGCCACTTGTCGTTTCAGACTGTTCTATTGGCTCAGGTCGTAATGGGGACCGGCTTCTGTCCGCTCCTTCTTGCTGCAACCTACGGCGCGGTGGAACTTGACCACGTCTTCGTCTCCTGTCGGGGACATTGTCATGGTCTTCATCCTGCTCCACACTCTGACGCCTTCTATGTCCAGATCTTAATCTTCCATCAGCAATGCCTAGATGTGAAACAATGTGTATAACATATATTAATTATGTACAGAGAAAATGGGAAAAAAGATCAATACCAGACATTTCCTATGGACTCGCGTGGCCTTCTTTCTAGAGGAAAGCTCCCATGTTTTTCTAATATTGGACAACCGTTTTGATACTATGAATATATCACAGTCGAGTCACATTATTATAACTACTACTAATATCCAGAGTAACCGGCGTGTGCAGCACGGACAGCAGTAGACGGGCTGGGAGTGACTCAATAAGGTGCTGGTCAATGGTCTCATATGTGGAGCCTCGCTGACTCCATACATCCCACATTTACTGGAGGGTGCGTGGGGGAGGAGCCATAAAGCGAACAACACGATCGACGTGGTCCCACAGATGCTCAATTGGGGGTTCAAGTCTGGAGAAATAGGGGGCCAGGGAAGTACTTGGAAGTCTTGGTCGTGCTCTTCCAACCACTGTCGGGCATTTATAGTCGTGTGACATGTCGCATTGTCTTGCTTTAAGATTCCATCTGCTCCAGGGAAGACAATCAGCATAGCATGTATGGTGGATGTGATCTGTAACGATGGATTCATATCTAAATCGCTTCAGAGCCTTCCACATGGATGAGTGGCCCAGAGAATGCCATGGAAAAATTCCCCAGACGCTGACGTCGCCGCCAGCTTGTGTTCTTCCAGCAATGGTTGTAAAGTCCATCCTTTCGATGAAGCAGAAAACGTGATTTATCGGAGGAGACAACCCTTTGCCAATCATCGGTGCTCTGAGACCAATACTGGCGTGCAAATTGAAGCCATTTTCTCTGATGCACCTCTGTTACATAGGAGCAGTGACCATCCGTCGGGTTCGGAGCCCCATACGCAGTCGGGTTCGCTGAACTGTTGTATTAGACACACGTCTGGTAGCCAACGTTCACCTCTCACATACATGGCACGTGATGCTCTGCAGTTTCCATGTCTGTTATTCCCAATGGTGCCATTTGTCCACTCACGATACACTGTCACCACAGCAGCACGCGAAGAGTTCACAAACTGCGCTGTTTGAGAAATACCGCCGCCCTTGGTCCGAAAGCCAATAATCATCCCTTTTTGCAACTAAAAAACGGTGCATTTTTTGCGGACGCAAAACGGACACGTTTGTGTGAAACTAGCCTAAATGTATCTGATATAACAAGTTCCACTTACCTTGATTTATCCGGGAACTTTCGTCTATTGCAAGCTGCAAGAGTTCTCGGTAACTCATTGTTCCTTGTAGCAGGCGGCTTGATGTTTAAATTCAGGAACAACGGAAAAACAGGATTCCTCAAATAAGAGGGAATCTACCACGATGTTCAGAAGTTGCACTGGTGTTTAAGTGCTCTGAACAGATGATGTAGTAGTCGCTTTGTAGCACAAATTCGCTCTTTGAAAAACCAAGTGAAGTTTCAGCATCAGCATCAACTCGAGATATGGCACTGATGTGACCGCGCTTGGGGGCTTTAGAACTTCACGCCATTGTGATGTCACTGCTATAGATGACATACCCTCCATTGTTCTGATGACATCACTGCCTGCAATGATGTCATAATGCTTGCGGTATGTCCTAATCGGTACCCTGCTCTGCATTATACCAATCAATGCAGCAAAGCCTACAAATAAATAAATATATATATATAATAATTTTTTATAAATTTATATACTGCAGCTGAAAATCTCTATCGGTGATCGGCATATAATTGTTTAGTAGATGTTGTAGCACACAATTAATCTGAGGAAAAGTCTTAGTAACAGATTACCACAATGGAAAGGTGGAAATGTAACTTTATTTTTCTAAAACTAGATGGTTTTGGAGTAAATAAGAATCCTTTATAACCTAAAGAGGTTGTCTGGTATAGAAAACCCATTGTAATTACCATATTGGGGAATACTAAGTTAAGAAAGGACAAGTCTCTTATTAATTTCACTGTGTAATACTTTGTTTCTCCTGTGGTGGCGCTGCAGGGGAATTCAACACTTCTCAAGTTCCATCACAGATTAAATCTGATCGCTGGTGGTCACAATCAGCGACGTTAAGCTGCACTATCTGGATGTACAAATGACACTGGATGAGGGCCGTATTGTGACAGACATTTACACCAAACCAACTGACTGAAAATAACTTTTTAATTTTAGCTTTCAACCCAAATCAGCACAAAAATAAAATTTCACAAAGTCAACTACATAGTGATAGAAAATGCTGCAGAACTTCACATATAAATGAGACGGATATATGAGAGGCAGATAGACAGGGCGTGCTCTAGCAAAGTAAAAAATGAGCCCCCCATTACTTTATTTTTCTGATCTGAAAGGCCAAGATCCAATCCCGTTAGTAAGCCCTAAATATACACCTCCTGCAATGAGCCATAATACAATTGTGGGGGTCAGACCTTAACCACTTCCTGCCGCAGTCATTTTGAATTTTTTTATTTTTGTTCTTTCCTCCTCACCTTCCAAAAGCCACAACTTTTTTATTTTTCTGTTGATATATCCATATGAGGGCTTGATTTTTGCAGGACGAATTGTAGTTTTTCACGGCACCATTTATTTTACCATATAATGAAATGGGAAACTGAAAGAACTTTCTTTGTGGGGTGAAATAGGAAAAAAACCTGTGATTTCTCCATTGTTTTTTGGGTTTAGTTTTTATGGAGATCACCGCGCGGTAAAAACGTCATGTTAACTTTATTCTGCGGGTCAATACAATTATGCCGATATTACATTTATATAATTTCTTTTATGTTTTACTACTTTTACAAGAAAAAAGGGCAATTTTTGCTTTAATTGCCTTAAATTTTTTTATACAACTGTTTTTTTTGGTCTCACTAGGCGACTTGAAGTCAGGAATCCCTGATCGCTATTCTAATACACTGCACTACATGCGTAGTGGTGCAGTGTAAAAGTGCTGTCAGTTATTCACTGACAGCAAACCTAAGGCAGGACAAACTAGGCTTCCGTAGATGACAAACCCGGAGGCCATTGTTAGGCCTCCTGTTGCCATAACATGACGGAATAGAACGTCAAGGAGCAGGAAGGGGTTAAAGGATCTGATAACGTCTTGGTGCCAGATACCACAGGACACTTTTAAAGATCTTCTGAAATCCATGTCCCAACAGGTCAGAGCTATTATGGCAGCACGAGGAGGACTACACAATATTAGGCAGGTGGTTTTAATGTTATGTCTGGATGGTGTATATGTTAGTAATTAATTTCTATTCATTTGTACATTGATGGAAATTAGGGTATGTTCACACGAAAACTCAAAAATATCTGAAAATACAGAGCTGTTTTTAAGGTTTTCAGCGTTTTTTACGGCCGTTTTTGGAGCTGTTTTCAATATTGTCTAGGAAAAACGGCTCCAAAAACGGCCCAAGAAGTGACCTGCACTTCTTTTGTGAACATACCCTAAAAAAAGAGTAATTTTTCTGTGCTTTTTATTTTTACAATATTTATCAATCACCCTAAATATTGTAATCTTGGGGCCTACATTGCTCCTATGTGAACATGGGAACGCCACCATTCTCACCAGTTTTAAGGAGTAATGTAAGTCTTAGGCCAAAACGTAGTAGTAGTCGAAACGCCAATCCAACCGAGATGGAATATGAAATATCCAAGATAGAAGGCAGTCCCAGGCATAAAATAAGATAAGATAACTTTATTAATCCCCGAAGGGAAATTCCAGTATCACAGAAATGGATTCTGGGAAACGGCATCAGGGATCTTTTATTATTAGGTCTCTGTGCAGATTGAGATTCTGGTGTCCAAGGTGAAGATGAAGAAGAAGACTAGGTGGTACTGTAGACAAAACAAAAAAATAATCAGACCAGACGATAATCACTCAGCAATATACTGGTGCCGAAGCTCCAGCCATGATTTCACAAAAATACTATAGATGTCAGTGATCATACCTGTACTGCTGGTGTTTCTTATGTACCACAGCTGTTGGTACTTATCTCCTCCTCTGTCTTTGAAAGGCATGGACGCGGCACAAGGGACAGCGTGGATTTGTCGGGATCCAATGTGCAATACAAGGCAGATGGAATATGTGAGAACATGGCAGAACGGTGACTTGCTCTCCAATCTCATAGTCCTCTAGGCATATAGTGCAGGACTGGATGTCTTCGTTGTCAGTAAAGGTTCGAGATGGGAGTCTATCAATCTGCCTGCCTCTCCTGCCTCGCCGACGTTGTCTTCTCTGCACAGGTCTGCTGTCTGTGGTCTCTGTTGTCGGCTGTTGGTTGGGAAGCAGCTGACTGGTGCTTGGTGTTGGCTCCACCAGCCTGTTAGATGTTTGCTGAGGAGATCTGCTTCCTTCTCTGGACGGCTGCAGGTTTGGTAGCGGCTCACTGGTGCTGGGGTCTTGTGTTGGTTCCTCCAGCCTTTCGGATCTCTCCTGAGTAGTTGATGGAGTAGACCCAGGCTGGGATTCTCCAGGAATTCTGAGCTCGGTCTCACTATTAATACGACGGCCACTTGTCGTTTCAGACTGTTCTATTGGCTCAGGTCGTAATGGGGACCGGCTTCTGTCCGCTCCTTCTTGCTGCAACCTACGGCGCGGTGGAACTTGACCACGTCTTCGTCTCCTGTCGGGGACATTGTCATGGTCTTCATCCTGCTCCACACTCTGACGCCTTCTATGTCCAGATCTTAATCTTCCATCAGCAATGCCTAGATGTGAAACAATGTGTATAACATATATTAATTATGTACAGAGAAAATGGGAAAAAAGATCAATACCAGACATTTCCTATGGACTCGCGTGGCCTTCTTTCTAGAGGAAAGCTCCCATGTTTTTCTAATATTGGACAACCGTTTTGATACTATGAATATATCACAGTCGAGTCACATTATTATAACTACTACTAATATCCAGAGTAACCGGCGTGTGCAGCACGGACAGCAGTAGACGGGCTGGGAGTGACTCAATAAGGTGCTGGTCAATGGTCTCATATGTGGAGCCTCGCTGACTCCATACATCCCACATTTACTGGAGGGTGCGTGGGGGAGGAGCCATAAAGCGAACAACACGATCGACGTGGTCCCACAGATGCTCAATTGGGGGTTCAAGTCTGGAGAAATAGGGGGCCAGGGAAGTACTTGGAAGTCTTGGTCGTGCTCTTCCAACCACTGTCGGGCATTTATAGTCGTGTGACATGTCGCATTGTCTTGCTTTAAGATTCCATCTGCTCCAGGGAAGACAATCAGCATAGCATGTATGGTGGATGTGATCTGTAACGATGGATTCATATCTAAATCGCTTCAGAGCCTTCCACATGGATGAGTGGCCCAGAGAATGCCATGGAAAAATTCCCCAGACGCTGACGTCGCCGCCAGCTTGTGTTCTTCCAGCAATGGTTGTAAAGTCCATCCTTTCGATGAAGCAGAAAACGTGATTTATCGGAGGAGACAACCCTTTGCCAATCATCGGTGCTCTGAGACCAATACTGGCGTGCAAATTGAAGCCATTTTCTCTGATGCACCTCTGTTACATAGGAGCAGTGACCATCCGTCGGGTTCGGAGCCCCATACGCAGTCGGGTTCGCTGAACTGTTGTATTAGACACACGTCTGGTAGCCAACGTTCACCTCTCACATACATGGCACGTGATGCTCTGCAGTTTCCATGTCTGTTATTCCCAATGGTGCCATTTGTCCACTCACGATACACTGTCACCACAGCAGCACGCGAAGAGTTCACAAACTGCGCTGTTTGAGAAATACCGCCGCCCTTGGTCCGAAAGCCAATAATCATCCCTTTTTGCAACTAAAAAACGGTGCATTTTTTGCGGACGCAAAACGGACACGTTTGTGTGAAACTAGCCTAAATGTATCTGATATAACAAGTTCCACTTACCTTGATTTATCCGGGAACTTTCGTCTATTGCAAGCTGCAAGAGTTCTCGGTAACTCATTGTTCCTTGTAGCAGGCGGCTTGATGTTTAAATTCAGGAACAACGGAAAAACAGGATTCCTCAAATAAGAGGGAATCTACCACGATGTTCAGAAGTTGCACTGGTGTTTAAGTGCTCTGAACAGATGATGTAGTAGTCGCTTTGTAGCACAAATTCGCTCTTTGAAAAACCAAGTGAAGTTTCAGCATCAGCATCAACTCGAGATATGGCACTGATGTGACCGCGCTTGGGGGCTTTAGAACTTCACGCCATTGTGATGTCACTGCTATAGATGACATACCCTCCATTGTTCTGATGACATCACTGCCTGCAATGATGTCATAATGCTTGCGGTATGTCCTAATCGGTACCCTGCTCTGCATTATACCAATCAATGCAGCAAAGCCTACAAATAAATAAATATATATATATAATAATTTTTTATAAATTTATATACTGCAGCTGAAAATCTCTATCGGTGATCGGCATATAATTGTTTAGTAGATGTTGTAGCACACAATTAATCTGAGGAAAAGTCTTAGTAACAGATTACCACAATGGAAAGGTGGAAATGTAACTTTATTTTTCTAAAACTAGATGGTTTTGGAGTAAATAAGAATCCTTTATAACCTAAAGAGGTTGTCTGGTATAGAAAACCCATTGTAATTACCATATTGGGGAATACTAAGTTAAGAAAGGACAAGTCTCTTATTAATTTCACTGTGTAATACTTTGTTTCTCCTGTGGTGGCGCTGCAGGGGAATTCAACACTTCTCAAGTTCCATCACAGATTAAATCTGATCGCTGGTGGTCACAATCAGCGACGTTAAGCTGCACTATCTGGATGTACAAATGACACTGGATGAGGGCCGTATTGTGACAGACATTTACACCAAACCAACTGACTGAAAATAACTTTTTAATTTTAGCTTTCAACCCAAATCAGCACAAAAATAAAATTTCACAAAGTCAACTACATAGTGATAGAAAATGCTGCAGAACTTCACATATAAATGAGACGGATATATGAGAGGCAGATAGACAGGGCGTGCTCTAGCAAAGTAAAAAATGAGCCCCCCATTACTTTATTTTTCTGATCTGAAAGGCCAAGATCCAATCCCGTTAGTAAGCCCTAAATATACACCTCCTGCAATGAGCCATAATACAATTGTGGGGGTCAGACCTTAACCACTTCCTGCCGCAGTCATTTTGAATTTTTTTATTTTTGTTCTTTCCTCCTCACCTTCCAAAAGCCACAACTTTTTTATTTTTCTGTTGATATATCCATATGAGGGCTTGATTTTTGCAGGACGAATTGTAGTTTTTCACGGCACCATTTATTTTACCATATAATGAAATGGGAAACTGAAAGAACTTTCTTTGTGGGGTGAAATAGGAAAAAAACCTGTGATTTCTCCATTGTTTTTTGGGTTTAGTTTTTATGGAGATCACCGCGCGGTAAAAACGTCATGTTAACTTTATTCTGCGGGTCAATACAATTATGCCGATATTACATTTATATAATTTCTTTTATGTTTTACTACTTTTACAAGAAAAAAGGGCAATTTTTGCTTTAATTGCCTTAAATTTTTTTATACAACTGTTTTTTTTGGTCTCACTAGGCGACTTGAAGTCAGGAATCCCTGATCGCTATTCTAATACACTGCACTACATGCGTAGTGGTGCAGTGTAAAAGTGCTGTCAGTTATTCACTGACAGCAAACCTAAGGCAGGACAAACTAGGCTTCCGTAGATGACAAACCCGGAGGCCATTGTTAGGCCTCCTGTTGCCATAACATGACGGAATAGAACGTCAAGGAGCAGGAAGGGGTTAAAGGATCTGATAACGTCTTGGTGCCAGATACCACAGGACACTTTTAAAGATCTTCTGAAATCCATGTCCCAACAGGTCAGAGCTATTATGGCAGCACGAGGAGGACTACACAATATTAGGCAGGTGGTTTTAATGTTATGTCTGGATGGTGTATATGTTAGTAATTAATTTCTATTCATTTGTACATTGATGGAAATTAGGGTATGTTCACACGAAAACTCAAAAATATCTGAAAATACAGAGCTGTTTTTAAGGTTTTCAGCGTTTTTTACGGCCGTTTTTGGAGCTGTTTTCAATATTGTCTAGGAAAAACGGCTCCAAAAACGGCCCAAGAAGTGACTTGCACTTCTTTTGTGAACATACCCTAAAAAAAGAGTAATTTTTCTGTGCTTTTTATTTTTACAATATTTATCAATCACCCTAAATATTGTAATCTTGGGGCCTACATTGCTCCTATGTGAACATGGGAACACCACCATTCTCACCAGTTTTAAGGAGTAATGTAAGTCTTAGGCCAAAACGTAGTAGTAGTCGAAACGCCAATCCAACCGAGATGGAATATGAAATATCCAAGATAGAAGGCAGTCCCAGGCATAAAATAAGATAAGATAACTTTATTAATCCCCGAAGGGAAATTCCAGTATCACAGAAATGGATTCTGGGAAACGGCATCAGGGATCTTTTATTATTAGGTCTCTGTGCAGATTGAGATTCTGGTGTCCAAGGTGAAGATGAAGAAGAAGACTAGGTGGTACTGTAGACAAAACAAAAAAATAATCAGACCAGACGATAATCACTCAGCAATATACTGGTGCCGAAGCTCCAGCCATGATTTCACAAAAATACTATAGATGTCAGTGATCATACCTGTACTGCTGGTGTTTCTTATGTACCACAGCTGTTGGTACTTATCTCCTCCTCTGTCTTTGAAAGGCATGGACGCGGCACAAGGGACAGCGTGGATTTGTCGGGATCCAATGTGCAATACAAGGCAGATGGAATATGTGAGAACATGGCAGAACGGTGACTTGCTCTCCAATCTCATAGTCCTCTAGGCATATAGTGCAGGACTGGATGTCTTCGTTGTCAGTAAAGGTTCGAGATGGGAGTCTATCAATCTGCCTGCCTCTCCTGCCTCGCCGACGTTGTCTTCTCTGCACAGGTCTGCTGTCTGTGGTCTCTGTTGTCGGCTGTTGGTTGGGAAGCAGCTGACTGGTGCTTGGTGTTGGCTCCACCAGCCTGTTAGATGTTTGCTGAGGAGATCTGCTTCCTTCTCTGGACGGCTGCAGGTTTGGTAGCGGCTCACTGGTGCTGGGGTCTTGTGTTGGTTCCTCCAGCCTTTCGGATCTCTCCTGAGTAGTTGATGGAGTAGACCCAGGCTGGGATTCTCCAGGAATTCTGAGCTCGGTCTCACTATTAATACGACGGCCACTTGTCGTTTCAGACTGTTCTATTGGCTCAGGTCGTAATGGGGACCGGCTTCTGTCCGCTCCTTCTTGCTGCAACCTACGGCGCGGTGGAACTTGACCACGTCTTCGTCTCCTGTCGGGGACATTGTCATGGTCTTCATCCTGCTCCACACTCTGACGCCTTCTATGTCCAGATCTTAATCTTCCATCAGCAATGCCTAGATGTGAAACAATGTGTATAACATATATTAATTATGTACAGAGAAAATGGGAAAAAAGATCAATACCAGACATTTCCTATGGACTCGCGTGGCCTTCTTTCTAGAGGAAAGCTCCCATGTTTTTCTAATATTGGACAACCGTTTTGATACTATGAATATATCACAGTCGAGTCACATTATTATAACTACTACTAATATCCAGAGTAACCGGCGTGTGCAGCACGGACAGCAGTAGACGGGCTGGGAGTGACTCAATAAGGTGCTGGTCAATGGTCTCATATGTGGAGCCTCGCTGACTCCATACATCCCACATTTACTGGAGGGTGCGTGGGGGAGGAGCCATAAAGCGAACAACACGATCGACGTGGTCCCACAGATGCTCAATTGGGGGTTCAAGTCTGGAGAAATAGGGGGCCAGGGAAGTACTTGGAAGTCTTGGTCGTGCTCTTCCAACCACTGTCGGGCATTTATAGTCGTGTGACATGTCGCATTGTCTTGCTTTAAGATTCCATCTGCTCCAGGGAAGACAATCAGCATAGCATGTATGGTGGATGTGATCTGTAACGATGGATTCATATCTAAATCGCTTCAGAGCCTTCCACATGGATGAGTGGCCCAGAGAATGCCATGGAAAAATTCCCCAGACGCTGACGTCGCCGCCAGCTTGTGTTCTTCCAGCAATGGTTGTAAAGTCCATCCTTTCGATGAAGCAGAAAACGTGATTTATCGGAGGAGACAACCCTTTGCCAATCATCGGTGCTCTGAGACCAATACTGGCGTGCAAATTGAAGCCATTTTCTCTGATGCACCTCTGTTACATAGGAGCAGTGACCATCCGTCGGGTTCGGAGCCCCATACGCAGTCGGGTTCGCTGAACTGTTGTATTAGACACACGTCTGGTAGCCAACGTTCACCTCTCACATACATGGCACGTGATGCTCTGCAGTTTCCATGTCTGTTATTCCCAATGGTGCCATTTGTCCACTCACGATACACTGTCACCACAGCAGCACGCGAAGAGTTCACAAACTGCGCTGTTTGAGAAATACCGCCGCCCTTGGTCCGAAAGCCAATAATCATCCCTTTTTGCAACTAAAAAACGGTGCATTTTTTGCGGACGCAAAACGGACACGTTTGTGTGAAACTAGCCTAAATGTATCTGATATAACAAGTTCCACTTACCTTGATTTATCCGGGAACTTTCGTCTATTGCAAGCTGCAAGAGTTCTCGGTAACTCATTGTTCCTTGTAGCAGGCGGCTTGATGTTTAAATTCAGGAACAACGGAAAAACGGGATTCCTCAAATAAGAGGGAATCTACCACGATGTTCAGAAGTTGCACTGGTGTTTAAGTGCTCTGAACAGATGATGTAGTAGTCGCTTTGTAGCACAAATTCGCTCTTTGAAAAACCAAGTGAAGTTTCAGCATCAGCATCAACTCGAGATATGGCACTGATGTGACCGCGCTTGGGGGCTTTAGAACTTCACGCCATTGTGATGTCACTGCTATAGATGACATACCCTCCATTGTTCTGATGACATCACTGCCTGCAATGATGTCATAATGCTTGCGGTATGTCCTAATCGGTACCCTGCTCTGCATTATACCAATCAATGCAGCAAAGCCTACAAATAAATAAATATATATATATAATAATTTTTTATAAATTTATATACTGCAGCTGAAAATCTCTATCGGTGATCGGCATATAATTGTTTAGTAGATGTTGTAGCACACAATTAATCTGAGGAAAAGTCTTAGTAACAGATTACCACAATGGAAAGGTGGAAATGTAACTTTATTTTTCTAAAACTAGATGGTTTTGGAGTAAATAAGAATCCTTTATAACCTAAAGAGGTTGTCTGGTATAGAAAACCCATTGTAATTACCATATTGGGGAATACTAAGTTAAGAAAGGACAAGTCTCTTATTAATTTCACTGTGTAATACTTTGTTTCTCCTGTGGTGGCGCTGCAGGGGAATTCAACACTTCTCAAGTTCCATCACAGATTAAATCTGATCGCTGGTGGTCACAATCAGCGACGTTAAGCTGCACTATCTGGATGTACAAATGACACTGGATGAGGGCCGTATTGTGACAGACATTTACACCAAACCAACTGACTGAAAATAACTTTTTAATTTTAGCTTTCAACCCAAATCAGCACAAAAATAAAATTTCACAAAGTCAACTACATAGTGATAGAAAATGCTGCAGAACTTCACATATAAATGAGACGGATATATGAGAGGCAGATAGACAGGGCGTGCTCTAGCAAAGTAAAAAATGAGCTCCCCATTACTTTATTTTTCTGATCTGAAAGGCCAAGATCCAATCCCGTTAGTAAGCCCTAAATATACACCTCCTGCAATGAGCCATAATACAATTGTGGGGGTCAGACCTTAACCACTTCCTGCCGCAGTCATTTTGAATTTTTTTATTTTTGTTCTTTCCTCCTCACCTTCCAAAAGCCACAACTTTTTTATTTTTCTGTTGATATATCCATATGAGGGCTTGATTTTTGCAGGACGAGTTGTAGTTTTTCCCGGCACCATTTATTTTACCATATAATGAAATGGGAAACTGAAAGAACTTTCTTTGTGGGGTGAAATAGGAAAAAAACCTGTGATTTCTCCATTGTTTTTTGGGTTTAGTTTTTATGGAGATCACCGCGCGGTAAAAACGTCATGTTAACTTTATTCTGCGGGTCAATACAATTATGCCGATATTACATTTATATAATTTCTTTTATGTTTTACTACTTTTACAAGAAAAAAGGGCAATTTTTGCTTTAATTGCCTTAAATTTTTTTATACAACTGTTTTTTTTGGTCTCACTAGGCGACTTGAAGTCAGGAATCCCTGATCGCTATTCTAATACACTGCACTACATGCGTAGTGGTGCAGTGTAAAAGTGCTGTCAGTTATTCACTGACAGCAAACCTAAGGCAGGACAAACTAGGCTTCCGTAGATGACAAACCCGGAGGCCATTGTTAGGCCTCCTGTTGCCATAACATGACGGAATAGAACGTCAAGGAGCAGGAAGGGGTTAAAGGATCTGATAACGTCTTGGTGCCAGATACCACAGGACACTTTTAAAGATCTTCTGAAATCCATGTCCCAACAGGTCAGAGCTATTATGGCAGCACGAGGAGGACTACACAATATTAGGCAGGTGGTTTTAATGTTATGTCTGGATGGTGTATATGTTAGTAATTAATTTCTATTCATTTGTACATTGATGGAAATTAGGGTATGTTCACACGAAAACTCAAAAATATCTGAAAATACAGAGCTGTTTTTAAGGTTTTCAGCGTTTTTTACGGCCGTTTTTGGAGCTGTTTTCAATATTGTCTAGGAAAAACGGCTCCAAAAACGGCCCAAGAAGTGACTTGCACTTCTTTTGTGAACATACCCTAAAAAAAGAGTAATTTTTCTGTGCTTTTTATTTTTACAATATTTATCAATCACCCTAAATATTGTAATCTTGGGGCCTACATTGCTCCTATGTGAACATGGGAACGCCACCATTCTCACCAGTTTTAAGGAGTAATGTAAGTCTTAGGCCAAAACGTAGTAGTAGTCGAAACGCCAATCCAACCGAGATGGAATATGAAATATCCAAGATAGAAGGCAGTCCCAGGCATAAAATAAGATAAGATAACTTTATTAATCCCCGAAGGGAAATTCCAGTATCACAGAAATGGATTCTGGGAAACGGCATCAGGGATCTTTTATTATTAGGTCTCTGTGCAGATTGAGATTCTGGTGTCCAAGGTGAAGATGAAGAAGAAGACTAGGTGGTACTGTAGACAAATCAAAAAAATAATCAGACCAGACGATAATCACTCAGCAATATACTGGTGCCGAAGCTCCAGCCATGATTTCACAAAAATACTATAGATGTCAGTGATCATACCTGTACTGCTGGTGTTTCTTATGTACCACAGCTGTTGGTACTTATCTCCTCCTCTGTCTTTGAAAGGCATGGACGCGGCACAAGGGACAGCGTGGATTTGTCGGGATCCAATGTGCAATACAAGGCAGATGGAATATGTGAGAACATGGCAGAACGGTGACTTGCTCTCCAATCTCATAGTCCTCTAGGCATATAGTGCAGGACTGGATGTCTTCGTTGTCAGTAAAGGCTCGAGATGGGAGTCTATCAATCTGCCTGCCTCTCCTGCCTCGCCGACGTTGTCTTCTCTGCACAGGTCTGCTGTCTGTGGTCTCTGTTGTCGGCTGTTGGTTGGGAAGCAGCTGACTGGTGCTTGGTGTTGGCTCCACCAGCCTGTTAGATGTTTGCTGAGGAGATCTGCTTCCTTCTCTGGACGGCTGCAGGTTTGGTAGCGGCTCACTGGTGCTGGGGTCTTGTGTTGGTTCCTCCAGCCTTTCGGATCTCTCCTGAGTAGTTGATGGAGTAGACCCAGGCTGGGATTCTCCAGGAATTCTGAGCTCGGTCTCACTATTAATTCGACGGCCACTTGTCGTTTCAGACTGTTCTATTGGCTCAGGTCGTAATGGGGACCGGCTTCTGTCCGCTCCTTCTTGCTGCAACCTACGGCGCGGTGGAACTTGACCACGTCTTCGTCTCCTGTCGGGGACATTGTCATGGTCTTCATCCTGCTCCACACTCTGACGCCTTCTATGTCCAGATCTTAATCTTCCATCAGCAATGCCTAGATGTGAAACAATGTGTATAACATATATTAATTATGTACAGAGAAAATGGGAAAAAAGATCAATACCAGACATTTCCTATGGACTCGCGTGGCCTTCTTTCTAGAGGAAAGCTCCCATGTTTTTCTAATCTTGGACAACCGTTTTGATACTATGAATATATACACAGTCGAGTCACATTATTATAACTACTACTAATATCCAGAGTAACCGGCGTGTGCAGCACGGACAGCAGTAGACGGGCTGGGAGTGACTCAATAAGGTGCTGGTCAATGGTCTCATATGTGGAGCCTCGCTGACTCCATACATCCCACATTTACTGGAGGGTGCGTGGGGGAGGAGCCATAAAGCGAACAACACGATCGACGTGGTTCCACAGATGCTCAATTGGGGGTTCAAGTCTGGAGAAATAGGGGGCCAGGGAAGTACTTGGAAGTCTTGGTCGTGCTCTTCCAACCACTGTCGGGCATTTATAGTCGTGTGACATGTCGCATTGTCTTGCTTTAAGATTCCATCTGCTCCAGGGAAGACAATCAGCATGTATGGTGGATGTGATCTGTAACGATAGATTCATATCTAAATCGCTTCAGAGCCTTCCACATGGATGAGTGGCCCAGAGAATGCCATGGAAAAATACCCCAGACGCTGACGTCGCCGCCAGCTTGTGTTCTTCCAGCAATGGTTGTAAAGTCCATCCTTTCGATGAAGCAGAAAACGTGATTTATCGGAGGAGACAACCCTTTGCCAATCATCGGTGCTCTGAGACCAATACTGGCGTGCAAATTGAAGCCATTTTCTCTGATGCACCTTTGTTACATAGGAGCAGTGACCATCCGTCGGGTTCGGAGCCCCATACGCAGTCGGGTTCGCTGAACTGTTGTATTAGACACACGTCTGGTAGCCAACGTTCACCTCTCACATACATGGCACGTGATGCTCTGCAGTTTCCATGTCTGTTATTCCCAATGGTGCCATTTGTCCACTCACGATACACTGTCACCACAGCAGCACGCGAACAGTTCACAAACTGCGCTGTTTGAGAAATACCGCCGCCCTTGGTCCGAAAGCCAATAATCATCCCTTTTTGCAACTAAAAAACGGTGCATTTTTTGCGGACGCAAAACGGACACGTTTGTGTGAAACTAGCCTAAATGTATCTGATATAACAAGTTCCACTTACCTTGATTTATCCGGGAACTTTCGTCTATTGCAAGCTGCAAGAGTTCTCGGTAACTCATTGTTCCTTGTAGCAGGCGGCTTGATGTTTAAATTCAGGAACAACGGAAAAACGGGATTCCTCAAATAAGAGGGAATCTACCACGATGTTCAGAAGTTGCACTGGTGTTTAAGTGCTCTGAACAGATGATGTAGTAGTCGCTTTGTAGCACAAATTCACTCTTTGAAAAACCAAGTGAAGTTTCAGCATCAGCATCAACTCGAGATATGGCACTGATGTGACCGCGCTTGGGGGCTTTAGAACTTCACGCCATTGTGATGTCACTGCTATAGATGACATACCCTCCATTGTTCTGATGACATCACTGCCTGCAATGATGTCATAATGCTTGCGGTATGTCATAATCGGTACCCTGCTCTGCATTATACCAATCAATGCAGCAAAGCCTACAAATAAATAAATATATATATATAATAATTTTTTATAAATTTATATACTGCAGCTGAAAATCTCTATCGGTGATCGGCATATAATTGTTTAGTAGATGTTGTAGCACACAATTCATCTGAGGAAAAGTCTTAGTAACAGATTACCACAATGGAAAGGTGGAAATGTAACTTTATTTTTCTAAAACTAGATGGTTTTGGAGTAAATAAGAATCCTTTATAACCTAAAGAGGTTGTCTGGTATAGAAAACCCATTGTAATTACCATATTGGGGAATACTAAGTTAAGAAAGGACAAGTCTCTTATTAATTTCACTGTGTAATACTTTGTTTCTCCTGTGGTGGCGCTGCAGGGGAATTCAACACTTCTCAAGTTCCATCACAGATTAAATCTGATCGCTGGTGGTCACAATCAGCGACGTTAAGCTGCACTATCTGGATGTACAAATGACACTGGATGAGGGCCGTATTGTGACAGACATTTACACCAAACCAACTGACTGAAAATAACTTTTTAATTTTAGCTTTCAACCCAAATCAGCACAAAAATAAAATTTCACAAAGTCAACTACATAGTGATAGAAAATGCTGCAGAACTTCACATATAAATGAGACGGATATATGAGAGGCAGATAGACAGGGCGTGCTCTAGCAAAGTAAAAAATGAGCTCCCCATTACTTTATTTTTCTGATCTGAAAGGCCAAGATCCAATCCCGTTAGTAAGCCCTAAATATACACCTCCTGCAATGAGCCATAATACAATTGTGGGGGTCAGACCTTAACCACTTCCTGCCGCAGTCATTTTGAATTTTTTTATTTTTGTTCTTTCCTCCTCACCTTCCAAAAGCCACAACTTTTTTATTTTTCTGTTGATATATCCATATGAGGGCTTGATTTTTGCAGGACGAGTTGTAGTTTTTCACGGCACCATTTATTTTACCATATAATGAAATGGAAAACTGAAAGAACTTTCTTTGTGGGGTGAAATAGGAAAAAAACCTGTGATTTCTCCATTGTTTTTTGGGTTTAGTTTTTATGGAGATCACCGCGCGGTAAAAACGTCATGTTAACTTTATTCTGCGGGTCAATACAATTATGCCGATATTACATTTATATAATTTCTTTTATGTTTTACTACTTTTACAAGAAAAAAGGGCAATTTTTGCTTTAATTGCCTTAAATTTTTTTATACAACTGTTTTTTTTGGTCTCACTAGGCGACTTGAAGTCAGGAATCCCTGATCGCTATTCTAATACACTGCACTACATGCGTAGTGGTGCAGTGTAAAAGTGCTGTCAGTTATTCACTGACAGCAAACCTAAGGCAGGACAAACTAGGCTTCCGTAGATGACAAACCCGGAGGCCATTGTTAGGCCTCCTGTTGCCATAACATGACGGAATAGAACGTCAAGGAGCAGGAAGGGGTTAAAGGATCTGATAACGTCTTGGTGCCAGATACCACAGGACACTTTTAAAGATCTTCTGAAATCCATGTCCCAACAGGTCAGAGCTATTATGGCAGCACGAGGAGGACTACACAATATTAGGCAGGTGGTTTTAATGTTATGTCTGGATGGTGTATATGTTAGTAATTAATTTCTATTCATTTGTACATTGATGGAAATTAGGGTATGTTCACACGAAAACTCAAAAATATCTGAAAATACAGAGCTGTTTTTAAGGTTTTCAGCGTTTTTTACGGCCGTTTTTGGAGCTGTTTTCAATATTGTCTAGGAAAAACGGCTCCAAAAACGGCCCAAGAAGTGACTTGCACTTCTTTTGTGAACATACCCTAAAAAAAGAGTAATTTTTCTGTGCTTTTTATTTTTACAATATTTATCAATCACCCTAAATATTGTAATCTTGGGGCCTACATTGCTCCTATGTGAACATGGGAACGCCACCATTCTCACCAGTTTTAAGGAGTAATGTAAGTCTTAGGCCAAAACGTAGTAGTAGTCGAAACACCAATCCAACCGAGATGGAATATGAAATATCCAAGATAGAAGGCAGTCCCAGGCATAAAATAAGATAAGATAACTTTATTAATCCCCGAAGGGAAATTCCAGTATCACAGAAATGGATTCTGGGAAACGGCATCAGAGATCTTTTATTATTAGGTCTCTGTGCAGATTGAGATTCTGGCATCCAAGGTGAAGATGAAGAAGAAGACTAGGTGGTACTGTAGACAAAACAAAAAAATAATCAGACCAGACGATAATCACTCAGCAATATACTGGTGCCGAAGCTCCAGCCATGATTTCACAAAAATACTATAGATGTCAGTGATCATACCTGTACTGCTGGTGTTTCTTATGTACCACAGCTGTTGGTACTTATCTCCTCCTCTGTCTTTGAAAGGCATGGATGCGGCACAAGGGACAGCGTGGATTTGTCGGGATCCAATGTGCAATACAAGGCAGATGGAATATGTGAGAACATGGCAGAACGGTGACTTGCTCTCCAATCTCATAGTCCTCTAGGCATATAGTGCAGGACTGGATGTCTTCGTTGTCAGTAAAGGCTCGAGATGGGAGTCTATCAATCTGCCTGCCTCTCCTGCCTCGCCGACGTTGTCTTCTCTGCACAGGTCTGCTGTCTGTGGTCTCTGTTGTCGGCTGTTGGTTGGGAAGCAGCTGACTGGTGCTTGGTGTTGGCTCCACCAGCCTGTTAGATGTTTGCTGAGGAGATCTGCTTCCTTCTCTGGACGGCTGCAGGTTTGGTAGCGGCTCACTGGTGCTGGGGTCTTGTGTTGGTTCCTCCAGCCTTTCGGATCTCTCCTGAGTAGTTGATGGAGTAGACCCAGGCTGGGATTCTCCAGGAATTCTGAGCTCGGTCTCACTATTAATACGACAGCCACTTGTCGTTTCAGACTGTTCTATTGGCTCAGGTCGTAATGGGGACCGGCTTCTGTCCGCTCCTTCTTGCTGCAACCTATGGCGCGGTGGAACTTGACCACGTCTTCGTCTCCTGTCGGGGACATTGTCATGGTCTTCATCCTGCTCCACACTCTGACGCCTTCTATGTCCAGATCTTAATCTTCCATCAGCAATGCCTAGATGTGAAACAATGTGTATAACATATATTAATTATGTACAGAAAAAATGGGAAAAAAGATCAATACCAGACATTTCCTATGGACTCGCGTGGCCTTCTTTCTAGAGGAAAGCTCCCATGTTTTTCTAATCTTGGACAACCGTTTTGATACTATGAATATATACAGTCGAGTCACATTATTATAACTACTACTAATATCCAGAGTAACCGGCGTGTGCAGCACGGACAGCAGTAGACGGGCTGGGAGTGACTCAATAAGGTGCTGGTCAGTGGTCTCATATGTGGAGCCTCGCTGACTCCATACATCCCACATTTACTGGAGGGTGCGTGGGGGAGGATCCATAAAGCGAACAACACGATCGACGTGGTCCCACAGATGCTCAATTGGCTTCAAGTCCGGAGAAATAGGGGGCCAGGGAAGTACTTGGAAGTCTTGGTCGTGCTCTTCCAACCACTGTCGGGCATTTATAGTCGTGTGACATGTCGCATTGTCTTGCTTTAAGATTCCATCTGCTCCAGGGAAGACAATCAGCATGTATGGTGGATGTGATCTGTAACGATGGATTCATATCTAAATCGGTTCAGAGCCTTCCACATGGATGAGTGGCCCAGAGAATGCCATGGAAAAATACCCCAGACGCTGACGTCGCCGCCAGCTTGTGTTCTTCCAACAATGGTTGTAAAGTCCATCCTTTCGATGAAGCAGAAAACGTGATTTATCGGAGAAGACAACCCTCTGCCAATCATCGGTGCTCTGAGACCAATACTGCCGTGTAAATTGAAGCCATTTTCTCTGATGCACCTTTGTTACATAGGAGCAGTGACCATCCGTCGGGTTCGGAGCCCCATACGCAGTCGGGTTCACTGAACTGTTGTATTAGACACACGTCTGGTAGCCAATGTTCACCTCTCACATACATGGCACATGGTGCTCTGCAGTTTCCATGTCCGTTATTCCCAATGGTGCCATTTGTCCACTCACGATACACTGTCACCACAGCAGCACGCGAACAGTTCACAAACTGCGCTGTTTGAGAAATACCGCTGCCCTTGGTCCGAAAGCCAATAATCATCCCTTTTTGCAACTAAAAAACGGTGCATTTTTTGCGGACGCAAAACGGACACGTTTGTGTGAAACTAGCCTAAATGTATCTGATATAACAAGTTCCACTTACCTTGATTTATCCGGGAACTTTCGTCTATTGCAAGCTGCAAGAGTTCTCGGTAACTCATTGTTCCTTGTAGCAGGCGGCTTGATGTTTAAATTCAGGAACAACGGAAAAAGGGGATTCCTCAAATAAGAGAGAATCTACCACGATGTTCAGAAGTTGCACTGGTGTTTAAGTGCTCTGAACAGATGATGTAGTAGTCGCTTTGTAGCACAAATTCGCTCTTTGAAAAACCAAGTGAAGTTTCAGCATCAGCATCAACTCGAGATATGGCACTGATGTGACCGCGCTTGGGGGCTTTAGAACTTCACGCCATTGTGATGTCACTGCTATAGATGACACACCCTCCATTGTTCTGATGACATCACTGCCTGCAATGATGTCATAATGCTTGCGGTATGTGATAATCTGTACCCTGCTCTCCATTATACCAATCACTGCAGTAAAGCCTACAAATAAATAAATATATATATATATATATAATTTTTTATAAATTTATATACTGCAGCTGAAAATCTCTTTCGGTGATCGGCATATAATTGTTTAGTAGATGTTGTAGCACACAATTCATCTGAGGAAAAGTCTTAGTAACAGATTACCACAATGGAAAGGTGGAAATTTAACTTTATTTTTCTAAAACTAGATGGTTTTGGAGTAAATAAGAATCCTTTATAACCTAAAGAGGTTGTCTGGTATAGAAAACCCATTGTAATTACCCTATTGGGGAATACTAAGTTAAGAAAGGACAAGCCTCTTATTAATTTCACTGTGTAATACTTTGTTTCTCCTGTGGTGGCGCTGCAGGGGAATTCAACACTTCTCAAGTTCCATCACAGATTAAATCTGATCGCTGGTGGTCACAATCAGCGACGTTAAGCTGCACTATCTGGATGTACAAATGACACTGGATGAGGGCCGTATTGTGACAGACATTTACACCAAACCAACTGACTGAAAATAACTTTTTAATTTTAGCTTTCAACCCAAATCAGCACAAAAATTAAATTTCACAAAGTCAACTACATAGTGATAGAAAATGCCGCAGAACTTCGCATATAAATGAGACGGATATATGAGAGGCAGATAGATAGGGCGTGCTCTAGCAAAGTAAAAAATGAGCCCCCCATTACTTTATTTTTCTGATCTCAAAGGCCAAGATCTAATCCCGTTAGTAAGCCCTAAATATACACCTCCTGCAATGAGCCATAATACAATTGTGTGGGTCAGACCTTAACCCCTTCCTGCCGCAGCCATTTTGAATTTTTTTATTTTTGTTCTTTCCTCCTCACCTTCCAAAAGCCACAACTTTTTTATTTTTCTGTTGATATATCCATATGAGGGCTTGATTTTTGCAGGACGAGTTGTAGTTTTTCATGGCACCATTTATTTTACCATATAATGAAATGGGAAACGGAAAGAACTTTCTTTGTGGGGTGAAATAGGAAAAAAACCTGTGATTTCTCCATTGTTTTTTGGGTTTAGTTTTTATGGAGATCACCGCGCGGTAAAAACGTCATGTTAACTTTATTCTGCGGGTCAATACAATTATGCCGATATTACATTTATATAATTTCTTTTGTTTTACTACTTTTACAAGAAAAAAGGTCAATTTTTGCTTTAATCGCCTTAAATTTTTTTATTTTTTTATACAACTGTTTTTTTTGGTCTCACTAGGCGACTTGAAGTCAGGAATCCCTGATCGCTATTCTAATACACTGCACTACATGCGTAGTGGTGCAGTGTAAAAGTGCTGTCAGTTATTCACTGACAGCAAACCTAAGGCAGGACAAACTAGGCTTCCGTAGATGGCAAACCCGGAGGCCATTGTTAGGCCTCCTGTTGCCATAACATGACGGAATAGAACGTCAAGGAGCAGGAAGGGGTTAAAGGATCTGATAACGTCTTGGTGCCAGATACCACAGGACACTTTTAAAGATCTTCTGAAATCCATGTCTCAACGGGTCAGAGCTATTATGGCAGCACGAGGAGGACTACACAATATTAGGCAGGTGGTTTTAATGTTATGTCTGGATGGTGTATATGTTAGTAATTCATTTCTATTCATTTGTACATTGATGGAAAATAGGGTATGTTCACACGCAAACTCAAAAATATCTGAAAATACAGAGCTGTTTTCAAGGTTTTCAGCGTTTTTTTTACGGCCGTTTTTGGAGCCGTTTTCAATATTGTCTAGGAAAAACGGCTCCAAAAACGGCCCAAGAAGTGACTTGCACTTCTTTTGTGAACATACCCTAAAAAAAGAGTAATTTTTCTGTGCTTTTTATTTTTACAATATTTATCAATCACCCTAAATATTGTAATCTTGGGGCCTACATTGCTCCTATGTGAACATGGGAACGCCACCATTCTCACCAGTTTTAAGGAGTAATGTAAGTCTTAGGCCAAAACATAGTAGTAGTCGAAACACCAATCCAACCGAGATGGAATATGAAATATCCAAGATAGAAGGCAGTCCCAGGCATAAAATAAGATAAGATAACTTTATTAATCCCCGAAGGGAAATTCCAGTATCACAGAAATGGATTCTGGGAAACGGCATCAGGGATCTTTTATTATTAGGTCTCTGTGCAGATTGAGATTCTGGCATCCAAGGTGAAGATGAAGAAGAAGACTAGGTGGTACTGTAGACAAAACAAAAAAATAATCAGACCAGACGATAATCACTCAGCAATATACTGGTGCCGAAGCTCCAGCCATGATTTCACAAAAATACTATAGATGTCAGTGATCATACCTGTACTGCTGGTGTTTCTTATGTACCACAGCTGTTGGTACTTATCTCCTCCTCTGTCTTTGAAAGGCATGGATGCGGCACAAGGGACAGCGTGGATTTGTCGGGATCCAATGTGCAATACAAGGCAGATGGAATATGTGAGAACATGGCAGAACGGTGACTTGCTCTCCAATCTCATAGTCCTCTAGGCATATAGTGCAGGACTGGATGTCTTCGTTGTCAGTAGAGGTTCGAGATGGGAGTCTATCAATCTGCCTGCCTCTCCTGCCTCGCCGACGTTGTCTTCTCTGCACAGGTCTGCTGTCTGTGGTCTCTGTTGTCGGCTGTTGGTTGGGAAGCAGCTGACTGGTGCTTGGTGTTGGCTCCACCAGCCTGTTAGATGTTTGCTGAGGAGATCTGCTTCCTTCTCTGGACGGCTGCAGGTTTGGTAGCGGCTCACTGGTGCTGGGGTCTTGTGTTGGTTCCTCCAGCCTTTCGGATCTCTCCTGAGTAGTTGATGGAGTAGACCCAGGCTGGGATTCTCCAGGAATTCTGAGCTCGGTCTCACTATTAATACGACAGCCACTTGTCGTTTCAGACTGTTCTATTGGCTCAGGTCGTAATGGGGACCGGCTTCTGTCCGCTCCTTCTTGCTGCAACCTACGGCGCGGTGGAACTTGACCACGTCTTCGTCTCCTGTCGGGGACATTGTCATGGTCTTCATCCTGCTCCACACTCTGACGCCTTCTATGTCCAGATCTTAATCTTCCATCAGCAATGCCTAGATGTGAAACAATGTGTATAACATATATTAATTATGTACAGAAAAAATGGGAAAAAAGATCAATACCAGACATTTCCTATGGACTCGCGTGGCCTTCTTTCTAGAGGAAAGCTCCCATGTTTTTCTAATCTTGGACAACCGTTTTGATACTATGAATATATACAGTCGAGTCACATTATTATAACTACTACTAATATCCAGAGTAACCGGCGTGTGCAGCACGGACAGCAGTAGACGGGCTGGGAGTGACTCAATAAGGTGCTGGTCAGTGGTCTCATATGTGGAGCCTCGCTGACTCCATACATCCCACATTTACTGGAGGGTGCGTGGGGGAGGATCCATAAAGCGAACAACACGATCGACGTGGTCCCACAGATGCTCAATTGGCTTCAAGTCCGGAGAAATAGGGGGCCAGGGAAGTACTTGGAAGTCTTGGTCGTGCTCTTCCAACCACTGTCGGGCATTTATAGTCGTGTGACATGTCGCATTGTCTTGCTTTAAGATTCCATCTGCTCCAGGGAAGACAATCAGCATGTATGGTGGATGTGATCTGTAACGATGGATTCATATCTAAATCGGTTCAGAGCCTTCCACATGGATGAGTGGCCCAGAGAATGCCATGGAAAAATACCCCAGACGCTCACGTCGCCGCCAGCTTGTGTTCTTCCAGCAATGGTTGTAAAGTCCATCCTTTCGATGAAGCAGAAAACGTGATTTATCGGAGAAGACAACCCTCTGCCAATCATCGGTGCTCTGAGACCAATACTGCCGTGTAAATTGAAGCCATTTTCTCTGATGCACCTTTGTTACATAGGAGCAGTGACCATCCGTCGGGTTCGGAGCCCCATACGCAGTCGGGTTCGCTGAACTGTTGTATTAGACACACGTGTGGTAGCCAACGTTCACCTCTCACATACATGGCACATGGTGCTCTGCAGTTTCCATGTCCATTATTCCCAATGGTGCCATTTGTCCACTCACGATACACTGTCACCACAGCAGCACGCGAACAGTTCACAAACTGCGCTGTTTGAGAAATACCGCTGCCCTTGGTCCGAAAGCCAATAATCATCCCTTTTTGCAACTAAAAAACGGTGCATTTTTTGCGGACGCAAAACGGACACGTTTGTGTGAAACTAGCCTAAATGTATCTGATATAACAAGTTCCACTTACCTTGATTTATCCGGGAACTTTCGTCTATTGCAAGCTGCAAGAGTTCTCGGTAACTCATTGTTCCTTGTAGCAGGCGGCTTGATGTTTAAATTCAGGAACAACGGAAAAAGGGGATTCCTCAAATAAGAGGGAATCTACCACGATGTTCAGAAGTTGCACTGGTGTTTAAGTGCTCTGAACAGATGATGTAGTAGTCGCTTTGTAGCACAAATTCGCTCTTTGAAAAACCAAGTGAAGTTTCAGCATCAGCATCAACTCGAGATATGGCACTGATGTGACCGCGCTTGGGGGCTTTAGAACTTCACGCCATTGTGATGTCACTGCTATAGATGACACACCCTCCATTGTTCTGATGACATCACTGCCTGCAATGATGTCATAATGCTTGCGGTATGTGATAATCTGTACCCTGCTCTCCATTATACCAATCACTGCAGTAAAGCCTACAAATAAATAAATATATATATATATATATATAATTTTTTATAAATTTATATACTGCAGCTGAAAATCTCTTTCGGTGATCGGCATATAATTGTTTAGTAGATGTTGTAGCACACAATTCATCTGAGGAAAAGTCTTAGTAACAGATTACCACAATGGAAAGGTGGAAATTTAACTTTATTTTTCTAAAACTAGATGGTTTTGGAGTAAATAAGAATCCTTTATAACCTAAAGAGGTTGTCTGGTATAGAAAACCCATTGTAATTACCCTATTGGGGAATACTAAGTTAAGAAAGGACAAGCCTCTTATTAATTTCACTGTGTAATACTTTGTTTCTCCTGTGGTGGCGCTGCAGGGGAATTCAACACTTCTCAAGTTCCATCACAGATTAAATCTGATCGCTGGTGGTCACAATCAGCGACGTTAAGCTGCACTATCTGGATGTACAAATGACACTGGATGAGGGCCGTATTGTGACAGACATTTACACCAAACCAACTGACTGAAAATAACTTTTTAATTTTAGCTTTCAACCCAAATCAGCACAAAAATTAAATTTCACAAAGTCAACTACATAGTGATAGAAAATGCCGCAGAACTTCGCATATAAATGAGACGGATATATGAGAGGCAGATAGATAGGGCGTGCTCTAGCAAAGTAAAAAATGAGCCCCCCATTACTTTATTTTTCTGATCTCAAAGGCCAAGATCTAATCCCGTTAGTAAGCCCTAAATATACACCTCCTGCAATGAGCCATAATACAATTGTGTGGGTCAGACCTTAACCCCTTCCTGCCGCAGCCATTTTGAATTTTTTTATTTTTGTTCTTTCCTCCTCACCTTCCAAAAGCCACAACTTTTTTATTTTTCTGTTGATATATCCATATGAGGGCTTGATTTTTGCAGGACGAGTTGTAGTTTTTCATGGCACCATTTATTTTACCATATAATGAAATGGGAAACGGAAAGAACTTTCTTTGTGGGGTGAAATAGGAAAAAAACCTGTGATTTCTCCATTGTTTTTTGGGTTTAGTTTTTATGGAGATCACCGCGCGGTAAAAACGTAATGTTAACTTTATTCTGCGGGTCAATACAATTATGCCGATATTACATTTATATAATTTCTTTTGTTTTACTACTTTTACAAGAAAAAAGGTCAATTTTTGCTTTAATCGCCTTAAATTTTTTTATTTTTTTATACAACTGTTTTTTTTGGTCTCACTAGGCGACTTGAAGTCAGGAATCCCTGATCGCTATTCTAATACACTGCACTACATGCGTAGTGGTGCAGTGTAAAAGTGCTGTCAGTTATTCACTGACAGCAAACCTAAGGCAGGACAAACTAGGCTTCCGTAGATGGCAAACCCGGAGGCCATTGTTAGGCCTCCTGTTGCCATAACATGACGGAATAGAACGTCAAGGAGCAGGAAGGGGTTAAAGGATCTGATAACGTCTTGGTGCCAGATACCACAGGACACTTTTAAAGATCTTCTGAAATCCATGTCTCAACGGGTCAGAGCTATTATGGCAGCACGAGGAGGACTACACAATATTAGGCAGGTGGTTTTAATGTTATGTCTGGATGGTGTATATGTTAGTAATTCATTTCTATTCATTTGTACATTGATGGAAAATAGGGTATGTTCACACGCAAACTCAAAAATATCTGAAAATACAGAGCTGTTTTCAAGGTTTTCAGCGTTTTTTTTACGGCCGTTTTTGGAGCCGTTTTCAATATTGTCTAGGAAAAACGGCTCCAAAAACGGCCCAAGAAGTGACTTGCACTTCTTTTGTGAACATACCCTAAAAAAAGAGTAATTTTTCTGTGCTTTTTATTTTTACAATATTTATCAATCACCCTAAATATTGTAATCTTGGGGCCTACATTGCTCCTATGTGAACATGGGAACGCCACCATTCTCACCAGTTTTAACCCCTTAACGCTCCAGGACATACTATTATGTCATGGTAAGTGCATCGTTCGCGCTCCATGACATAATAGTATGTCATGGAGTAAACACGGCGCCGTTCGCGCGGGGCGCGTGCATGAGCTGTGATAGCTGCTGTCTCCGACAGCAGACTATCACTGCTCAATGTGCCGGGACCGATCGCGGTGGTCCCCGCAGATTTAACCCCTCAGAAGCCGCGTTCAATAGCGATCGCGGCTTCTTAGGGGTTAATCCGCCATCGCCGGCCTGCTACACGATAGCGGCCGGCGATGGTGACTATGGCAACCGGACACCAAAAAATGGCGTCCGGCTATGCCATAGACGGAAGCCTAGTGGGTCCTGACAACGTCAGGACCCACTATGCTTGCTGTCAGTGAGTAGCTGACAGCTCTAATACACTGCACTACGCATGTAGTGCAGTGTATTAGAATAGCGATCAGGGCCTCCTGCCCTCAAGTCCCCTAATGGGACAAAGTAAAAAAGTAAAAAAAAAGTTAAAAAAAGTTGTGTAAAAATAAGAAAATAAAAGTTTTAAAAGTAATAAAAGTAAAAATCCCCCTTTTTCCCTTGTCAGTCTTTATTATTAAAATAAATAAATAAATAAACAAATAAACTATACATAATTGGTATCGCCGCGTCCGTAACGGCCTGAACTACAAAATTATTTCGTTATTTATCCCGCGCGGTGAACGCCGTAAAAAAATAAAATAATAAACCGCACCACAATCACAATTGTTTGGTCACTTCACCTCCCAAAAAATGGAATAAAAAGAGATCAAAAAGTCGCATGTACCGAAAAATGGTCCTGATCGAAACTACAGTTCGTTACGCAAAAAATAAGTCCTCGCACGGCTTTTTTGAAGGAAAAATAAAAACGTTCTGGCTCTTAGAATAAGGTAACACAAAAAGTGAATGATTGTTTACAAAACGTATTTTATTGTGCAAACGCCATAAGACATAAAAAAACTATAAACATCTGGTATCGCCGTAATCGTATCGTCACGCAGAATAAAGTGAATGTGTCATTTATAGCGCACGGTGAACGCTGTGAAAAAAATAGAACAAAAAAACAATAGTAGAATTGCGGTTTTTTAGTCACCGCGCCACCTAAAAATAGAATAAAAACTGATCAAAAAGCCGCATGCACCCCAAGAAAACTACAATGAATTCCTCAAGGGGTCTAGTTTCCAAATTGGGGTCACTTTTGGGGGTTTTCCACTGTTTTGGCACCACAAGACCTCTTCAAACCGGACATGGTGCCTAATAAAAAAGAGGGCTCAAAATCCGCTAGGTGCTCCTTTGCTTCGGAGGCCGATGCTTCAGTCCATTACCGCACGAGGGCCACATGTGGGATATTTCTCTAAACTGCAGAATCTGGGCAATACGTATTAAGTTGCGTTTCTCTGATAAATCCTTTTGTGTTATAAAAAAAATGGTATAAAAAGGATTTTCTGACAAAAAAAAAAAAAGTAAATGTCACCTCTACTTTGCTCTAAATTTCTGTGAAACACCTAAAGGGTTCATAAACTTTCTAAATGCTGTTGTGAATACTTTGAGGGGTCTAGTTTCTAAAATGGGGTATTTGATAGGGGTTTCTAATATATGGGCCCCTCAAAGCAACTTCAGAACTGAACTGGAACCTAAAAAAATAAATAAATGAGGCAATACTTCGCTTCTTACATTATACTGATAATGAGACGTGCCCACCCCGAGATGACCCCAGTTTTGACCGTTTGTATAAACGGAGACCCCTATTAGACCGTTTCAGTGCCCGGTTTTCCCAAGCATACACCCCCGAGACGTGTATTTCTATTGATGAGTCCCTGGTACATTTTAAAGCGAGGGTTCAATTCCGCCAGTACCTGCCGGGTAAGAGGGCAAGGTATGGCGTGAAGATGTATAAGCTGTGAGAGTGCATCAGGGTATACCTACAGGTTTAGGATATATGAAGGAAAGGCCACCCCCAAACCAGACTGCATCCTGGACTACAATAGGTACATGGGAGGGATGGACTTGTCAGATCAAGTCCTGAAGCCCTACAGCGCCATGCGGTGTGGTATAAGAAGCTGGCCGTGCACATCATACAGATGGCTTTGTACAATGCGTACGTGCTACGTCGATGTGCAGGCCAGAGGGCAACTTTCCTGGAATTTCAAGATCTAATCTTTAGGGACCAGGAAGGGGGGGCACCCAGTACTTCTGGAAGCGAGGCCACACGCATCGTACCAGGGCAACACTTTCCAAGAGAAGTTCCCCAAACCGGTGGAAAGGGAAAGAGTCAAAAGAGGTGCAGAGTCTGCTATAAGAGGGGGATAAGGAAGAACACAATATACCAATGTGACACGTGTCCCGAAAAACCAGGGCTCTGTATAAAAGATTGTTTTAAAATGTATCATACATCCCTTGATTTTTAATTTACACTGATGCACTCCGCACAGCTTACCCCCCTCATCTTTCCCTTCTGAGCCCTGCTGTGTGCCCAGGCAGCTGATAACAGCCACATGTAGGGTATTGCCGTACCCAGGAGAACCCACATTACAATTTAAGGGGTGTATATCTCCGGTGGCGCATGCTGGGCACACTATATCGGACACTGACATGCCATATATATATATAAAATTGCAAATCTCACTCTGCACCATCTGCTGCGCATTATCTTTTACACAGTACCTGTGGGGTCAAAATGCTCACTACACCTCTAGATGAATGTCTTAAGAGGTGTAGTTTTTAAAATGGGGTCACTTCTCGGGGGTTTCAACTGTACTGGTACCTCAGGGGCTTCTGCATACATGACTTAGCACCAGAAAAGCTCCAGTAGGCCAAATGGTGGTCCTTTCCTTCTGAGCCCTCCCATGGGCCCAAACGGCAGTTTATCACCACAAATGGGGTATTGCCGCACTAAGGACAAATTGGGCAACAAAATGGGGTATGTTGTTCCTTGTGAAAATAAGAAATTTTGATAAAAAATGACATCTTATTGGAAAAAATATCATTTTTTTCATTTCACAGCCCAATTCAAATAGGTGCTGTAAAAAAACTGTGCGGTCAAAATGATAACAAAAACCATAAATGAATTCCTTGAGGGGTGTAGTTTCCAAAATGGGGTCACTTCTGGTGGGTTTCCATTGCTTTGATACCTCTGGGGCTCTGTAAATGCGACATGGCACCCGAAAACCAATCCAGCAAAATCTGGACTCCAACAAACACATAGCGCTCCTTTCCTTCTGAGCCCTCCCATGGGCCCAAATGGCAGTTTATCACCACAAATGGGGTATTGCCGCACTAAGGACAAATTGGGCAACAAAATGGGGTATGTTGTTCCCTGTGAAAATAAGAAATTTTGATCAAAAATTACATCTTATTGGAAAAAATATCTTTTTTTTCATTTCACAGCCCAATTCAAATAGGTGCTGTGAAAAAACTGTGCGGTCAAAATGATAACAAAAACCATAAATGAATTCCTTGAGGGGTGTAGTTTCCAAAATGGGGTCACTTTTGGTGGGTTTCCATTGCTTTGATACCTCTGAGGCTCTGCAAATGCGACATGGCACCCGAAAACCAATCCAGCAAAATCTGGACTCCAACAAACACATAGCGCTCCTTTCCTTCTGAGCCCTCCCATGGGCCCAAACAGCAGTTTATCACCACAAATGGGGTATTGCCGCACTAAGGACAAATTGGGCAACAAAATGGGGTATGTTGTTCCCTGTGAAAATAAGAAATTTTGATCAAAAATTACATCTTCTTGGAAAAAATATCTTTTTTTTCATTTCACAGCCCAATTCAAATAGGTGCTGTGAAAAAACTGTGCGGTCAAAATGATAACAAAAACCATAAATGAATTCCTTGAGGGGTGTAGTTTCCAAAATGGGGTCACTTCTGGTGGGTTTCCATTGCTTTGATACCTCTGGGGCTCTGCAAATGCGACATGGCACCCGAAAACCAATCCAGCAAAATCTGGACTCCAACAAACACATAGCGCTCCTTTCCTTCTGAGCCCTCCCATGGGCCCAAACGGCAGTTTATCACCACAAATGGGGTATTGCCGCACTAAGGACAAATTGGGCAACAAAATGGGGTATGTTGTTCCCTGTGAAAATAAGAAATTTTGATCAAAAATGACATCTTATTGGAAAAAATATCATTTTTTTCATTTCACAGCCCAATTCAAATAGGTGCTGTGAAAAAACTGTGCGGTCAAAATGATAACAAAAACCATAAATGAATTCCTTGAGGGGTGTAATTTCCAAAATGGGGTCACTTCTGGTGGGTTTCCATTGTTTTGATACCTCAACACCTCTTCAAACCTGGCATGCTGCCTAAAATATATTCTAATAAAAAAGAGGCCTTAAAATGCACTAGGTGCTTCTTTGCTTCTAGGGCTTGTGTTTTAGTCCACGAGCGCACTAGAGCCACATGTGGGACATTTATAAAAACTGCAGAATTTGGACAATACATATTTAGTAGTGTTTATCTGGTAAAACCTTCTGTGTTACAGAAAAAAATTTAATAAATTTGAAATTCAGCAGAAAAAATGAAATTTGCAAATTTAATTTCCACTTTGCTTTAATTCCTGTGAAATGCCTGAAGGGTTAAAAAACGTTCTATATGCTGTTTTGAATACTTTGAGGGGTCTAGTTTTTAAAATGGGGTGTTTTATGGGGGTTTCTAATACATAGGCCCCTCAAATCCACTTCAGAACTGAACCGGTACCTTCAAAAAAAGGCTTTTGAAATTTTCTTAAGAATATGAGAAATTGCTGTTTATGTTCTAAGCCTTGTAACGTCCAAGAAGAATAAAATAATGTTCAAAAAACGATGCCAATCTTAAGTAGACATATGGGAAATGTGAACTAGTAACTATTGTGGGTGGTATAACCGTCTGTTTTTCAAGCAGATGCATTTAAATTCTGAAAAATGCTATTTTTTGTAAATTTTCTCTAAATTTTGCAATTTTTCACAAATAAAGACTGAATATATCGACCAAATTTTACCACGAACATGAAGCCCAAAGTGTCACGAGAAAACAATCTCAGAATCGCTTGGATAGGTTTAAGCATTCGTTATTACCACATAAAGTGAAATATGTCAGATTTGAAAAATGGGCTCTGAGCCTTAAGGCCCAAACTAGGCTGCGTCCTTAAGGGGTTAAGGAGTAATGTAAGTCTTAGGCCAAAACATAGTAGTAGTCGAAACACCAATCCAACCGAGATGGAATATGAAATATCCAAGATAGAAGGCAGTCCCAGGCATAAAATAAGATAAGATAACTTTATTAATCCCCGAAGGGAAATTCCAGTATCACAGAAATGGATTCTGGGAAACGGCATCAGGGATCTTTTATTATTAGGTCTCTGTGCAGATTGAGATTCTGGCATCCAAGGTGAAGATGAAGAAGAAGACTAGGTGGTACTGTAGACAAAACAAAAAAATAATCAGACCAGACGATAATCACTCAGCAATATACTGGTGCCGAAGCTCCAGCCATGATTTCACAAAAATACTATAGATGTCAGTGATCATACCTGTACTGCTGGTGTTTCTTATGTACCACAGCTGTTGGTACTTATCTCCTCCTCTGTCTTTGAAAGGCATGGATGCGGCACAAGGGACAGCGTGGATTTGTCGGGATCCAATGTGCAATACAAGGCAGATGGAATATGTGAGAACATGGCAGAACGGTGACTTGCTCTCCAATCTCATAGTCCTCTAGGCATATAGTGCAGGACTGGATGTCTTCGTTGTCAGTAAAGGTTCGAGATGGGAGTCTATCAATCTGCCTGCCTCTCCTGCCTCGCCGACATTGTCTTCTCTGCACAGGTCTGCTGTCTGTGGTCTCTGTTGTCGGCTGTTGGTTGGGAAGCAGCTGACTGGTGCTTGGTGTTGGCTCCACCAGCCTGTTAGATGTTTGCTGAGGAGATCTGCTTCCTTCTCTGGACGGCTGCAGGTTTGGTAGCGGCTCACTGGTGCTGGGGTCTTGTATTGGTTCCTCCAGCCTTTCGGATCTCTCCTGAGTAGTTGATGGAGTAGACCCAGGCTGGGATTCTCCAGGAATTCTGAGCTCGGTCTCACTATTAATACGACAGCCACTTGTCGTTTCAGACTGTTCTATTGGCTCAGGTCGTAATGGGGACCGGCTTCTGTCCGCTCCTTCTTGCTGCAACCTACGGCGCGGTGGAACTTGACCACGTCTTCGTCTCCTGTCGGGGACATTGTCATGGTCTTCATCCTGCTCCACACTCTGACGCCTTCTATGTCCAGATCTTAATCTTCCATCAGCAATGCCTAGATGTGAAACAATGTGTATAACATATATTAATTATGTACAGAAAAAATGGGAAAAAAGATCAATACCAGACATTTCCTATGGACTCGCGTGGCCTTCTTTCTAGAGGAAAGCTCCCATGTTTTTCTAATCTTGGACAACCGTTTTGATACTATGAATATATACAGTCGAGTCACATTATTATAACTACTACTAATATCCAGAGTAACCGGCGTGTGCAGCACGGACAGCAGTAGACGGGCTGGGAGTGACTCAATAAGGTGCTGGTCAGTGGTCTCATATGTGGAGCCTCGCTGACTCCATACATCCCACATTTACTGGAGGGTGCGTGGGGGAGGATCCATAAAGCGAACAACACGATCGACGTGGTCCCACAGATGCTCAATTGGCTTCAAGTCCGGAGAAATAGGGGGCCAGGGAAGTACTTGGAAGTCTTGGTCGTGCTCTTCCAACCACTGTCGGGCATTTATAGTCGTGTGACATGTCGCATTGTCTTGCTTTAAGATTCCATCTGCTCCAGGGAAGACAATCAGCATGTATGGTGGATGTGATCTGTAACGATGGATTCATATCTAAATCGGTTCAGAGCCTTCCACATGGATGAGTGGCCCAGAGAATGCCATGGAAAAATACCCCAGACGCTGACGTCGCCGCCAGCTTGTGTTCTTCCAACAATGGTTGTAAAGTCCATCCTTTCGATGAAGCAGAAAACGTGATTTATCGGAGAAGACAACCCTCTGCCAATCATCGGTGCTCTGAGACCAATACTGCCGTGTAAATTGAAGCCATTTTCTCTGATGCACCTTTGTTACATAGGAGCAGTGACCATCCGTCGGGTTCGGAGCCCCATACGCAGTCGGGTTCGCTAAACTGTTGTATTAGACACACGTCTGGTAGCCAATGTTCACCTCTCACATACATGGCACATGGTGCTCTGCAGTTTCCATGTCCGTTATTCCCAATGGTGCCATTTGTCCACTCACGATACACTGTCACCACAGCAGCACGCGAACAGTTCACAAACTGCGCTGTTTGAGAAATACCGCTGCCCTTGGTCCGAAAGCCAATAATCATCCCTTTTTGCAACTAAAAAACGGTGCATTTTTTGCGGACGCAAAACGGACACGTTTGTGTGAAACTAGCCTAAATGTATCTGATATAACAAGTTCCACTTACCTTGATTTATCCGGGAACTTTCGTCTATTGCAAGCTGCAAGAGTTCTCGGTAACTCATTGTTCCTTGTAGCAGGCGGCTTGATGTTTAAATTCAGGAACAACGGAAAAAGGGGATTCCTCAAATAAGAGAGAATCTACCACGATGTTCAGAAGTTGCACTGGTGTTTAAGTGCTCTGAACAGATGATGTAGTAGTCGCTTTGTAGCACAAATTCGCTCTTTGAAAAACCAAGTGAAGTTTCAGCATCAGCATCAACTCGAGATATGGCACTGATGTGACCGCGCTTGGGGGCTTTAGAACTTCACGCCATTGTGATGTCACTGCTATAGATGACACACCCTCCATTGTTCTGATGACATCACTGCCTGCAATGATGTCATAATGCTTGCGGTATGTGATAATCTGTACCCTGCTCTCCATTATACCAATCACTGCAGTAAAGCCTACAAATAAATAAATATATATATATATATATAATTTTTTATAAATTTATATACTGCAGCTGAAAATCTCTTTCGGTGATCGGCATATAATTGTTTAGTAGATGTTGTAGCACACAATTCATCTGAGGAAAAGTCTTAGTAACAGATTACCACAATGGAAAGGTGGAAATTTAACTTTATTTTTCTAAAACTAGATGGTTTTGGAGTAAATAAGAATCCTTTATAACCTAAAGAGGTTGTCTGGTATAGAAAACCCATTGTAATTACCCTATTGGGGAATACTAAGTTAAGAAAGGACAAGCCTCTTATTAATTTCACTGTGTAATACTTTGTTTCTCCTGTGGTGGCGCTGCAGGGGAATTCAACACTTCTCAAGTTCCATCACAGATTAAATCTGATCGCTGGTGGTCACAATCAGCGACGTTAAGCTGCACTATCTGGATGTACAAATGACACTGGATGAGGGCCGTATTGTGACAGACATTTACACCAAACCAACTGACTGAAAATAACTTTTTAATTTTAGCTTTCAACCCAAATCAGCACAAAAATTAAATTTCACAAAGTCAACTACATAGTGATAGAAAATGCCGCAGAACTTCGCATATAAATGAGACGGATATATGAGAGGCAGATAGATAGGGCGTGCTCTAGCAAAGTAAAAAATGAGCCCCCCATTACTTTATTTTTCTGATCTCAAAGGCCAAGATCTAATCCCGTTAGTAAGCCCTAAATATACACCTCCTGCAATGAGCCATAATACAATTGTGTGGGTCAGACCTTAACCCCTTCCTGCCGCAGCCATTTTGAATTTTTTTATTTTTGTTCTTTCCTCACCTTCCAAAAGTTGTAGTTTTTCATGGCACCATTTATTTTACCATATAATGAAATGGGAAACTGAAAGAACTTTCTTTGTGGGGTGAAATAGGAAAAAAAACTGTGATTTCTCCATTGTTTTTTGGGTTTCGTTTTTATGGAGATCACCGCGCGGTAAAAACGTCATGTTAACTTTATTCTGCGGGTCAATACAATTATGGCGATATTACATTTATATAATTTCTTTTATGTTTTACTACTTTTACAAGAAAAAAACGAATTGTTAAAAATAAAATCTGTTTTGTTTCGCCATACGTTTTTTTTTTTTTTCCGTCGCTGCAGCAGTGTGAGGGCTTGTTTTTTGTGGCACGAGCTGTAGTTTTTATTGGTTCTATTTTAAGGTAGATGAGAGTTTTTGATCATGTTTTATTCCATTGTTTGTGGGAGATGAGATGACCAAAAAATAGTGATTCTGCCCTCGAAATTTTTTGTTTGTTTAAATGCATTCACCATGTGGGTTAAATAATGTTATATTGTTATAGCTCTGACTTTTACGGACGTGGCAATACAAGTTATGTTAATTTATTTTTTTTACATTGCTTTTGGGGGAAAATGCGGAAAGGTTTTTTTTTTTAACTTTTAATATTTTAACTTTATATATATATATATATAAACTTAATTTAACTGTATTTTACTTTCTTTACTAGCCCTCTAGGGGACTTAAACCAGCAATCATTGGATCGCTTGCAGAATATACTGCAATACTAATGCATTGCAGTATATCGTGTTCTTTACCTGCTCTTATTAAGCCCTGCCAGGAGTGCAAAGATGGCAGACCTGAGGGCCTACATTAGTTCTCTAAGCTGCAATGACAACTATCGGCACCCCGCAATCGCAGTGGGGTGATGGGCCGTCGGAGATGGCCGACCCCCTCTTTCTAATGGCTTAGTTACCGCAGTTACTATTGACCACAGCATCTAAGGGGTTAAACGAGCGGGATCGTAGTAATCGACAATTTCGCTCGTTGCAGTGAAGTGTCAGCTGTAACATACAACACCAGCAAATTATGGAGTGAGCTCAGTCCGTGAGCCCGCTCCATACTTTCCCTCCTGGACTACACCGTATATATACGTTGGTTGTCGTGGAAGGGGCTAGGCAGCATTGAAGGGTTATTGTAAAGGATTTGCCAGACACAGCTTCTGTGTCGACGTCCGTGGTTAATCAGTCTGCATCTGTTCCTAGGTCTGATAGAGTGACTCGATCTGCTACCACTCAGGCTGGTAGGCTGAGGAGTGGGAGAACCTATCACAGCCTGGCCTGACGGAGCTAGCTCCCGCCCTTGGTCTATTTATACCTTCATTTGCTGCTTGTCCTTTGCCTGTGATTCTTGTGTTTCCTGGCTCTGCTGTTCCTGCTATTACCATTGACCTCTGCTTCATATTGACCCTGGCTTGACTGACTATTCTCCTGCTCTGCTTTTGCTACCACGTACTCTCCTGGTTTGACTCGGCTCGTTCACTACTCTGTTGCTCATGGTGTTTCCGTGGGCAACTGCCCCTCTTCCCTTGCTTCTGTATTCCCTTGTATTGTTTTGTTTGTCATGCACATAGTGAGCGTAGGGACCGTCGCCCAGTTGTACGCCGTCGCCTAGGACGGACTGTGCAAGTAGGCAGGGACTAAGTGGCGGGTAGATTAGGGCTCACCTTTCCGTCTCCATACCCCGACATTACAGTTATGGTCCTATAAAGCAGATCTTCCCTTACAAAAACGAATGACGTTTTGGCAACCAAATGTGCCCCGTCAGCCTCAGAGCCCCATAGCAGCTTCTATGGCTACTAGGGCTATAGTCATGTCCATGTGCAGGGGGAAGATTTGACAGTAACACTACAGGTGATGTATTATCACAGTATACATCTAGTATTAGGATAAAATAAAATGACGTACCAGACCCCAGACATTAGTAGATACGGGTCACTAGGCAAATCATGGTGGTTCCAAGTACCAGGCCCAGGACCAACACCTAGAAGAGGAGGAGAGAGAATAAGGAGGTTAAAACGTGGCCAGGTGCGGTGGATTCACTGCTTGTACACAATGCATCTTAACCCCTTAAGGACGCAGCCACTTTTGGACCTTATGACAGAGCCTCATTTTTTTTTAAATCTGACATGTGTCACTTTATGTGGTAATAACTCTGGAATGCTTTTGCCCATCCAAGCGATTCTGAGATTGTTTTCTCATGACATATTGTACTTTATGTTAGGGAAAAAATTTGTAATACCGAAGGTTTTTTTTCACCAGAGAATCACAACTGAATATTTATTGCCCTGATTCTGCAATTTTTAGAAATATCCCACATGTGACCCTTGTGTGCTACGGGCCTGAAACAAAGGCCCCAGTAGCAAAGGAGCACCTAGTGGATTTTTTGGCCTTCCTTTTCTTAAATTATATTTATATATAGAGGAATTAATCTAGGGGTGTAGTGAGCATTTTGACCCCACAGGTATTTCATAGATTTCATTAGAATTGGGCAGTGAAAATGAAAAATTACATTATATTCCAATAAGATGTAGCTTTACCTCAGAATTGTTAATTTTTTCAACAAATAAATAAGGAAAAGCACCCCAACATTTGTAAAGCAACTTCTCCAGAGTAAGGAAATACCCAACATGTGGTCATAAACCACTGTATGAATACACATCAGGGCTTAGAAGGGAAGGCACGCCATTTAGCTTTTGAAGTACAGATTTTGCTGGTTTGATTTCTCGGCACCATGTTGAATTTGTAAAGCTCCTAAGGTACCAGTACAGTGGAAACTCCCCAAAAGTGACTCCATTTGGGAAACTACACCTCTAGAGGAATTCAACTAGGGGAGTAGTGAGCATTTTGACCCCCCCAGGTGTTTCATAGATTTCATTAGAATTGTGCAGTAAAAATGAAAAATTGAATTTTTTTTTCCACTAAGATTTAGCTTTAGGTCAAAATGTTTCATTTTCTCATCAAATAAAGGAGAAAAAGCACCATAACATTTATAAAGCAACTTCTCCAGAGTACGGCAATACCCCATATGTGGTAATAAACCACTGTATGAATACACATCAGGGCTCAAAATGGAAGGAGCGCCATTCGGCGAGGAGATTTTGCTGAATTGTTTTTTCTGCGCCATGTCGCTTTTGCAAAGCCCCTTAGGTAGCAGTACAGTGGAAACTACCCAAAAGTGACTCCATTTGGCAAACTACACCCATTGAGGACGTCATCTAGGGGCGTAGTGAGCATTTTGACCCCACAGGTGTCTCATAGATTTTATTTCAAATGAGCAGTGAAAATGAAAAATTACATTATTTTCCAATAAGACGTAGCATTAGTTCAAAATATTTCATTTTCTTAACAAATAAAAGAGAAAAAGCACCGTAATATTTGTAAAGCAACTTCTTCAGAGTACGGAAATACCCCACACGTGGTCATGAACTGCTATTTGGACACACAGCAAGGCTCTAAAGCGAAGGAGCGCCATTTAGTATTTGGAGTGGAGATTTTACAAGATTAGTTTTTTGACACCATGTTGCACAGATTTTGCTTGGTGTTTTACTGGTATTTCAGCTTATAATGTGGGGGCATATGTGAGTTGGGCGGAGTACATCAGGGTATATGTAAGCTAGGTGGAGTACATCAGGGTATATGTAAGCTGGGCGGTGTACATCAGGGTATATGTAAGCTGGGCGGAGTACATCAGGGTATATGTAAGCTAGGTGGAGTACATCAGGGTATATGTAATCTGTGCGGAGTACATCAGGGCATATGTAATCTGTGTGGAGTACATCAGGGTATATGTAAACTAGGCGGAGTACATCAGGGTATATGTAAACTGGGCGGAGTACATCAGGGTATATGTAAGCTAGGTGGAGTACATCAGGGTATATGTAAGCTGGGCGGAGTACATCAGGGTATATGTAAACTGGGCGGAGTACATCAGGGCATAATAGGATGATGTAATAATGGGGTGAATGAATAATCCATGGATTGGTGTGACTTTGAACCAATCCTTTATACACAGGCCGGGATTATTGGGGATTATACAAAATATCTGCACTCCAGTGTTGCCTTATATTTGACTTCTTCACTAGCCCTATAAGCCGCACAAGGCCCTAAAGTTTCCTCATCTCCGCTGCGTCTACAAGGTCCACCTGTGGGGTCCACCGCAAATGACGATGTGGGGTATTTAGTGAAATTCTACTGGACCTAAAAAATTAGTCTGGGCCGTCAATTAGAATCATTTTGCATCATTGCGTTTTGAGAGTCATAACGTGTTATTTTTCCATTGACGGAGCTGTGTGAGGGCGCATTTTTTGGGGTACATGCGATTTTTTTATCACTATTTATTACATTTTTTGGGAGATGAGGAAACAAAAAAACAGCCATTCTAGCACGGTTTTGTTTTTTTATTTTTTTCAGTGTTCACCGTGCAGTATAAACAACATGTTAACTTTATTCTGCGGGGCGATACGATTACAGCGACACCAAATTTATATTGTTTTTTTACCTTTCACTGCGTTCCCACAATAAAAATACTCTTTACTAAAAAAATCATGTTTTAGTGTCGCCATTTTCTGACAGCCGTAACTTTTTTATTTTTTCGTTGATATCGCTGTGGGACGGCTTGTTTTATGAGTGGCGAACTGTAGTTTCTATTGGTACCATTTTGCGTTACTTGCAACTTTTTATTACATTTTTTTTTGAGACAAGATGACCAAAAAATAAAATGCTGTCATTGTTTTTTATTAAACATTTTTACGGTGTTCACCGTGCGGTAAAAATAATGTGTCATTTTTATAGATCAGGCCGTTCCGATCGCGGCGATACCTATTATGTATATATTTTTTCCATGTTTTCATTTTTTTTCTAATAATAAAGGAGTTGATCAGGGAAACAGGGCAAGTGTTGTTTTTATTAGTTAAAACTTTTATTTATTTATTTTTCTTTAACATTTTTTTTTACTTTTTTCACTTTTTCTTTTATACTGACCTGGGGACTTGAAGATCTGATCTTCTGATCCCCGGCACAATACACTGCACTACTTATGTATGTACTTGTGTAGTGCAGTGTATTGTGAGGGTATGTGCACACACACTAATTACGTCCGTAATTGACGGACGTATTTCGGCCGCAAGTACCGGACCGAACACAGTGCAGGGAGCCGGGCTCCTAGCATCATAGTTATGTACGATGCTAGGAGTCCCTGCCTCGCTGCCGGACAACTGTACCGTACTGAAAACATGATTACAGTACAGGACAGTTGTCCTGCAGCGAGGCAGGGACTCCTAGCGTCGTACATAACTATGATGCTAGGAGCCCGGCTCCCTGCACTGAGTTCGGTCCGGAACTTGCGGCCGAAATACGTCCGTAAATTACGGACGTAATTAGTGTGTGTGCACATACCCTGACTGTCATTCATCATCTGAGAGTTACCTATTACGTCATGCCTCGGGCAGGACCTAATAGGCTACCGTACCTGGGAAACCAGGAAGCCTAGCAATGGCTGCGATCTGCGGTAACTGCCATCGAAGCGGGATGTCAGCTGTGTACGACAGCTGACAGCCGCTGAAGATAAAGCGCGCACAGCTCCTGCGCCCGCTTTATCTACAGGGCGTGTGTGTACGGCCTATTGCGGGAACGCACTTTGAATTTGGACATACAGTCACACCCAAAAACGGGAAGGGGTTAAAGGGGTTATGCGGGGACTAAAAATTATTAGCAGTCTTCTCACTGCTGTATGTGAGTAAACTCGCTAATATACATTCCCGGACCCCGTCGTGCTGTTTCCGAGATTGTCATAAATTTTTATAGCGCTGATGAGGAACCGGAAGTCTAGTTGCACAGTCTTCTTTGGTGACGACACGACTCTTCGTCATGTGATCGGCCCCGCTGTACTCTATGTACTCGCTGTACTACTGCTCCTGCAGTATACGGAGCACAGCGCCGCTCTCTGAGAGGTTCCTGTTGTTTCTCCTTCGCTTTATCCAATGCTAAAGTCAGCGCTCATGGCAGATGGAACAAAAAAAAAAAAAATCTGGAATCTCATCTGATTTGAGCTTCTATTTAATTTAGGGGTCTGGTTGGGGGTCTGTATGTCGCGTGGCATTATTTATGGCAGTACTTTCTATGGGGAACTTTGTAAGTTTTGTGAGTTACATTTATACATTTATCAATCGTACCACCGATAACAATTATATTTACGGCATCACAATTGATGATCAGCTATATACTATGGTTTTATACTGAGCAATTAGGGTATGTTTTCGGACGTTTTTCGAGGCGTAAACGCCGAAGCAGAACGCCTCAAAACATCTGCCCATTGATGTCAATGGGAAAACGGAGTTCTGTTCCGATGGGCCGTTTTTTTTACGTGGCCGTTTTGAAAAACGGCCGCGTAAAGAAAAGTGCAGGTCACTTCTTGGGACGTTTTTGGAGCTGTTTTTTCATAGACTCTATTGAAAAAAAGCTCCAAAAACGACCGTAAAAAAACGCCTCAAAAATCGCGAGTGGCTTAAAAAACTTCTGAAAATCAGGAGCTGTTTTCCCTTGAAAACAGCTCCGTATTTTCAGACATTTTTGATTCAGCGTGTGAACATACCCTTATAATTACAATAGCTCAGATAATGAATAAGTGTAAATGGGCATTTAATAGGGGCGTTTTCAGGCTTAGTACCTAGGGGCAGTGTGAACTGTAAATAGAGACCTTGTTATGGGGGGACTGTGACTATAGAAGCACTATAGGGGCAATATGGCTGTCACTGTAATGGGGTTGTAGTTGCAGCTACTATTATGGAGGCACTGTGACTAGTCATTGTTATGGCAGGGCTCTATGGAAAAAAATCATGCCCACTTATTACACTAGTTTTCTTATGTGCACATGCCCACAGTCCCAATTACTAAAGGGCTTCAATGGTTTGTGTTAGGGTACAACAGGGCAGAGAATGGGAGATCAGACCCACAGTGTAATTTTCTCCCAGGACATTCTTGCAGATATCAGGGTAACAGGTGGGTCATGCATAACTTCTAGACCTCCTTTCCACCCTCTTCTTCCTCATGTTGTACATATGACGCTAATAGCAACATCTACCAACAGAAAGCGAATAATTAGGCATATGCACGCTGCTTTAGAAGCTATTGATGATTGATTACAATTCCGGCCGTGCTTCACGGAGCGCGATGACGTCAGTTATGCGCCTCTTTCCCCTAAACTGAAGCGCTCGGTTTCCTACAACTCCCAGCTCCCCTTGCGGCGACACCCGGAAGAGAAGGTGTTGTTGGCATCTTACAGCTGAGAGCAGGGAGCCGAGTGCGGAGCAATCATGAATGTGGTGCTAGCGGTCAAGCAGTATGTGTCCAAGATGATAGAGGACAGCGGGCCGGGCATGAAGGTGCTGCTCATGGACAAGGAGACGGTGAGAGGCGGGGACTCTATGGAAGGCAGAGGATACATCCCTTTAAAGGGAACCTGTCAGCAGTTTTAAAGCCTCAATACTGCTGACAGGTTCCCTTTAAGTTCTTCGTTTAATTTACATAAAATTTGCATATCATGTCCTCAGCCCCTCCAGGCCACATATGGCCATTTTTATGGGTTATCAAATGGCAAAGCTGGCTGTGACTTTTAGTGCCAATCAGGTGACCGTTCAGACTATACTAACGTGTATCTGGTATTTTACCACAGTCCTGTATCCACTGGTTGTTGGATGTCAGATAGGTGCGGGGTCCCCCTCTGATTGCTATAACCGGGGGCGCTAATTCCTTATTTGTCATAGATGGAGCAGGTTGCATACACGCTCCACCATCACTCAATACAAATCCTCCCCACCATGGCCTTCATAAGAGATGGGGGGGGGGGTCCCTATTTTAGTGACTGTTGGGGTTCCGTCGCTAATTATTACCGTTACGGTAAGAGGGGGTACAATCTCTGGTCTCTTGGATTGAGCAGGGAGGGGCACTTCTGATTGGCTGAAGCTTGACACCATCTCTTCACCTATAAGACACCTCTTGGTCTGGACTTCAAACTCGGAGACAGATCCCATCACTAGAGCTCCAGGATTTGCTGCTGAGGGTCCTCCTAACCTCCAGACGACAAGTTCCCGCGTGTGGGAAACCCACTAATGGTTCCACAATTGTGGGCAATGTAGAGAACACCCAATAACCTGTGACAGTGTGATTGATCCCATGTGTCTCGTTCTCCTACAGACAAGTGTGGTCAGTATGGTCTACACCCAGTCTGAAATCCTGCAGAAGGAGGTCTATCTGTTTGAACGCATCGACTCGGCCAACCGGGAGAACATGAAGCACCTGAAGGCCATATGTTTCCTCAGACCTACCAAGGTAATGGTACAACAGGGTGATGACCACCACCAAAACGGTTTAAGAGGCGATCCGTGACCTGTATGATAGGAGCTCTTCAAGCCAGAAGGTCCCATACCCTAGAGAACCAGGTTCTTGAAGAGAGCAGTATGCCCTGTGTATATTTTTCTGTCCCCGGCCAGCAGCCACTTCCTCTGTAGAGACTTGTATTGAAGTGGTTGTCTGGGATAGTAACTAACAGGAGCTCGAGTAGAAAGTCCTGACTATGGTTGAGCACCAAGTGGTAGTCACTGGTGGCCTGGGAGAGATCAATATATCCAGGACAACGCTCCCTCCTATGGGAAACCGGGCACCATAGGAACCCCAAACCACCTCTGAAAATTGAGAGGTGGCATCTGATTGTTGCTAATGGCAACTGCTCCATTGTTTCCTTGCACTAGTTTCGATAGGACCCTCCCTTTTTAATTGTTTTTTAAATGTTTGTTCTGTCTCTTTAAAGGAAAATGTCGACTACCTGATCAAGGAGCTTCGCAGACCGAAGTACAGCGTCTACTTCCTCTGTGAGTATATAAGGGACTGAACATGTAGAAAATGAAGATAATGAGCGCCAGGCATGAAAAATAGCGCAGGCAAAGCGCCAGTGTTATGAGCAGCACTAACAATTATTTGCCGGCTGAGTTTGCAGGCTTGAGGATCAAGGAGCTCTCGTCCCCAGCTACATATTATGTAGTCACTCGTTTACAGTCACCAGGACGGACTCTTTTACGTTACTGATTCCCTAATAATACAATATCGTCCACAAAGTGATCATTATTGGGTTGGTACAAGTTACAGCCTGGATTATACTTCAGAGCTGCGTTCACAATTCTGCAGGCTTTATAGCTAAAATCTCCCATCATTCCCCACTGGCAAAGTGTCTGCATAGAGCGAAGTGTCATCTGTATATCAGGCACTGTACAGTCATTTGATATAGGAGAAACAAACTGCCCCCTGTAATATAGGAGTGAATCTAAACTGATGGGGTGGGAGGTACTGACAACAAGCATGTTGACTGTATTCAATAACCACCAACAGGATTGTGAGTGCAGCTCTGGAGTATAATACAGGATGTAACTCAGGATCAGTACAGGATAAGTAATGTAATGTATGTACACAGTGACTCCACCAGCAGAATAGTGAGTGCAGCTCTGGAGTATAATACAGCATGTAACTCAGGATCAGTACAGGATAAGTAATGCCATGTATATACACAGTGACTCCACCAGCAGAATAGTGAGTGCAGCTCTGGAGTATAATACAGGATGTAACTCAGGATCAGTACAGGATAAGTAATGTAATGTATGTACACAGTGACTCCACCAGCAGAATAGTGAGTGCAGCTCTGGAGTACAATACAGGATGTAACTCAGGATCAGTACAGGATAAGTAATATAATGTAAATTACTAAACTTTTTATTTAGATTCATTCTGTTTATAAACTGAAGTTGTGTTCAAGTGTGGACATATGGTTTAAAAGCATCCAATAAGACTTAGTCTCACAGCCTATAACAAGATTACTATTCATTTTTTATTTTCATTTCAGATTTTAGCAATGTGATAAGCAAGAGTGATGTAAAGTGTCTGGCTGAGGCGGATGAACAGGAGGTGGTGGCAGAAGTGCAGGTAAATGTACAGGTTTATGTATCGTTGACAGCCGAGCGATGCAGATACAGGTGTGGAGGGAATAACTTCTGCATCTCAAGCAGGCAGATTAATAATGACCGTCCTTCTACCATGACAGGCTCTATTTAGGGGGTTTTCCCGTTTCATTAAGCGATGGCATACTACTAGGATATGCCATCACTTTCTAATTGGTGGAGGTCCAACATATTAGCCCCCCACTGATTCTGTGTGGGAAACTGCAGCACAACCCAACCCAATTCAAGTGAATGGGGGTGGCTGCAGATGGTTGGCCGGGAGCGCCGCTGTGCAGGGGAAACCTTCATGGGCACGGAGTGTTAAATCAGCGACGCAGTCCCTTCATTCTTAGAATCTGGGACCCACAGGTAAGAATATAATGACTATCCAATCCTGTGACCCCATTTTGCATTAGAAGCCTCAGTAAGGAGAAGCGTGGCAGAGCTGGTGGTACGTGTGCCCAGCTCTCCATTATAATCGGATATGTGAGCCGCTAGGCGTGCCCACTTTTCTCTTTCTGTATCTCCGATATACTTGTCTGGATCACTCCCTATAACTCCTCCATAGGAAAGGGGGGGGGGGGGGTGGTGTCTGTTGTCCCAGCTGTGGGACCCCTTTATAGAATTTCTGAGAAGGAAGTATTAAACATTATTTTCCCTTTTTCTCTTACGTTGGAGGAATTATTATCTAACACTTCTGGTGGTTCTACTTTGATAGTAACATGGGTCATACTGAAGCATCAATGCCCAACCTCACTAATGCTGGGCATCCCACAGACTGTTGTCAATGTGGTGTTATATGGGTGATTGAAGTCTTGGTGTCCTACTTTACAGGCCTCATGCCCGCTTCAGTTCTTTCCTTCAGGGTGCTATCCGTTTTTTTTTTTTTAACTGATCGCACCCTGACACATTCATTTCAATGGGGCCATGCACACTTCCGTTGTTTTAACGGAACCGTGTGGCCGTTCCATCAAAAATGGTCTCGGCCTTTTCATTGAATTAATCCGTGAAACAACGGACTGCACACCAAAGCCATACCGATCCGTACGACGGCCAACGGACGTGTGCATGAGGCCTTATGCCATGTTCACACAGAGTGTTTTGCAGGCGGAAAATCTGCCTCCAAATTGCCGGGTATTTCGGCTGCAGCCATTGAGCGCCGCGGGCAAAAAACGCAGCGAAAAACTCTCTTTGCCTCCCATTGATGTCAATGGGAGATCCGTGTCGGAAATGCCCGAAGAAAGGGTACGTCGCTTCTCTATCCCGCAGGCTTTTTTTTTTCCACTTGCGGGAAAAAAAACGCCTCTGCCTCCCATTGAAATCAATGGGAGGCTATTTCGGCCATTTTTTGCAGCAGCTTCCGCGGCAAAAACCGCAGCAAAAAACTGTGTCAACAGGGCCTTAGGCCTCTGTAAGGGTTTTCACTGTCCGCAAATACGTATCCGACGGCTATGGGTACACATCGGTAGTCGTCCGCAGTTGTGGCAGCGCCCACAGCCTTCTATGGGTGAGTCCGTACCGCAATTGCACACAAGAATAGGACGTGTTCTATATTTTGCGGATCCTTTCTACGGCCCGGACACACATCCGCAAATATACTGATCCCGTAATTATGGATGACAATCACGGTCCTGGGCATGGGGCCTTACATAGTTCATTTTTCTATTTTTCCAGGAGTTCTATGGAGATTACATCGCTGTGAATCCTCATGTGTTTTCTTTAAACGTAGTCGGCTGCTATCAGGTAAGATGACAACGCAAAGAAAAAAAATATTCTGCTCACCGTGCTTCCTATAGTTGCAGGGGTTACGTCATTCTGGTGGGGCTCGGATAAATCCGTATCGGCAGACGATACAAACCGTGAAAAAAGGGCAATTGAAAAATCCAGCGCTTCATACAGGATGTTCTTGGATTTTTCAATTGCTGTATTCATATATCGGGTACGATGCCCTGATCAGTCTCATAAACCAGGGTTTTGGTTAAAGCCTGTGGGGGCCATGTGGGTCTTCTTGGTGGTTCTGACTGGCTGAAAGGGTTAATTAACGGGCCGTTTGCACCATTTGCATATATCACGCGTTACATTTCTGCCTTTAATTTATTCGGTTCTGTCTAGAAACCTTTCTCCTGTGAACATAAGATTGGTCACTGTTCTGTATACTGCCGGCAAAAAATGCTGAGCAAATTGTATCTTCCTGAGGGGAATGGACCTCTGTGGTGTTTAGAGGCAATACCCGCTGCTTCAGGGCTATGTTAAGGAGTAACTACCGTCTCCTAAAACATAGTGACATGTCAGAAGTTGTGATCCGTGTGGGTCCAGGTCAAGACCCCCCCAGCGATGGCTTAAACGAAAGTGCTTTTGACTGTAATGGTATAACTTCGGCTCTTCTCGGGTAGGCGGGGTAATCTGAAGACGGGCTCATGGAAGTCTTCAGTTAACTCTGTCTTTCGAAGAACAGCCAAAGTTATCCCATTACAGCTGAAGGGGCACGGTGCTTGGCTAAGCGCTCCTTCCCCTTCCTTGCAGCGGTTGGAGGTGTCTCAACACCCAGAAGTCCACCGATCAAAACTCTTGACATGTCGCTATGACCTGTCAAAAATTTGAGACGACCGTTAAGAGCATTACTCTTTAATATTTTTTATTTTTATTTTTTGGCAGCAGAATGTAGGCTACTGTCTGTCGCAGTCTGTATTCTACCTATCCTCTACCAGGATCGGACAATCATCTGAAACACAAGGAAATTTGATTTTCTTGCTTCTTTGCTTTACCAACATCTATCCCAGTTGCAAATTACTCCAGATATAGAACATTGAGCCTATGACATGCCGTAGAAGAGGGTATCTGTGGTGCGTCCAGGGTGCTGAGACTCCCTCAAACAAATCATAGGACAAATGGGGCTACAGCAATCGTCATAGCGTGGCTTCCGCTGGCTTTACTTTGGACAGATGCTGTTGATGTATGGCCCATATTTATCTTTCTGCTCTTTTGTTCTAGTGATCCATGGTGGTCTCCGCGTCTGGACCTCCACTGATACGATCTTCAGACATGTCTATGGTTTCGATATTGAGCAGACTTGCAGTACGTGAATGTAGACCTCTATGATTTCTCCATTTCAGGGTAGGAACTGGGATCCTGTCCAACTATCTAGAGCCACACAAGGACTGACGGCTCTGCTCCTCTCCCTGAAGAAATGTCCAATGATCCGATACCAGCTCTCTTCAGAAATGGCCAAGAGGCTGGCAGAGGGAGTCAAGGTGAGTGCCAGTCACTTGTCTGATTTTATCAGCCCAAGATATATTTCAGGTTAAGACTCGCTTATTTTTTTGTCCTCTCTCCAGCAAGTTATTACTAAAGAGTATGAACTGTTTGATTTCCGACGCACAGAGGTGCCACCTCTGCTTCTTATCCTGGACCGCTCTGATGATGCCATCACACCTTTGCTCAACCAGGTAAGTGTCGTTGTCCCCCTTGAATATACGAAAAAAAAAAAAATAGCCTAATATCTCTTAAGATGTGACGCATTGTAATCCATGAACTGTGAGGCCTTCACTCATTGACCTGGAATATACATATGATCTTCTATATATGATGCTGTATAAGGGACACTTTGCTGAAGGACTCTAGCCAGTATTACAGTGGACCTGAACATAAGCGATCGGCATTGGGTGGCATTTGAAGACTTCTCCATGCTTGTCTATAGGGGGCAGCAGTTTCCTTTTCCCATCTGCCAGCTTATCTGTCCTGTGTAGTTATGGTACTGTGACCCAGAGTAGAGGGTTTATCCACTTTAATATCACAAGGATCTGCCCTTAACCCTGTTTACGGTGTGTAGGATCATTATAGAGCTCAGTTGATTGGCCCAGAGGGATCACCTGACTGCCTCCATAGCACCTTTCTTATAGAGGAGTTGTGGCTTCTGTCAAGCGATTCCTTGTGGCCAGTCGGCTCAGAGGGCAGAGCTGCTCTGCCTTCCCTACTAGGGGTGGAAGTGGGTACATTTAGGCCCCATGCACATGACGGTGTCCGTGATTACGGGCACGGCCAGCCGCGAACAGCCACTCGCATTTGTGGGCTGTGCTCCCGTATAAAGTATGGGCGCATGGTCCGCAGAAGGCAAAAAATAGGTCATGTCTTATCTTTGGCGGAGGCTTTCTACGGCACGGACACCTTCTCGGAAATATACGGGAAGGTGTCAGTCAGCCAAAGAAATGAATAGGTCCGTAATTACGGACAAAATCTACGGTCGTGTGCACGGTGCCTTACATACTGAAGCACGACTTTAATGTCAGCCGTCATTGCTGACCAACTTACGCGGTCTGTTTTTATGGTCTGACAGTGGACGTACCAGGCGATGGTCCATGAGTTACTGGGCATCAACAACAACCGTATTGACCTGTCCCGTGTGCCGGGGATCAGCAAGGATCTGAAGGAAGTTGTACTTTCTGCGGAGAACGATGAGTTCTATGCTAATGTAAGTCATGAGTGAATGGAGAAATGTATAAGTGCAAGTAGCCCACGCTTGAGTTCTTCCTATTGGCTGTACTAATGGGTACATCGCCTTTTTGCAGAACATGTACTTGAATTTTGGCGAGATCGGGACCAACATTAAGAACCTAATGGAAGATTTCCAAAGGAAGAAACCCAAAGAACAGCAGAAGCTGGAATCTATCTCCGATATGAAGGTAGGAGACCACATGATGTAACGCTCAGGCTCCCTACAAGGCTGGATTCTGATGACCAACGCCTGACACAAGTGACGTAAGGTCTGACTGGCCGCAGGAGCTCATGTTTCTGTGTCTGGAGAGAACAGACCTCCCGTGGGCCTCCCTACTTTGCACTGCGTTGTCGTCAAGGGGAAGTATGGAGCGCGCTCACGGGCTGAGCGCGCTCCATACTAGGCGGGTGATGGCTGTTTTATACAGTCGACACCTCACTCCAGCGGGCGGAACCAAAGTTCACTTTGATTCCGCCCGTTTAACACTTTAAATGTTGCGATCAATCATGACCGCCGCATTTCAATTGTTAGAATCAGGGGGGCGCCCCCTCAAATACGCCATCGCACCACCCCCTGCGGCTCGATCGGACGTTTACAATGGTTGTTATGGCAGCCTGGGCCCCCAGGTCTGCCATCTTTGTACTCCTTTGTATTCTAGCAGGGCTTAAAAGGAGACTGTCCGTATCACGATATACTGCAATACATTAGTATTCCAGTATGTCATGCAAGCAAGCAATCCAACGCTGGTTCAAGTCTCCTAGGGGGACTAATAAAAAAAGTATTAAGTTCAAAGAACCCCCCTTTTCCTATTTATTTATTTTTTTTCCCCCCTAAAGCAATGTGAAAAAGATAAGTTAACATAACTGGTATCGCCGCGTCCTTAAAAGTCTGAACTATCACAATATAACGTTGTTTAACCCACTCGGTGATCACCGTAAAAATAACAAATTATAAAATACACATCGCTGTTTTTTGGTCATCTTGGCTCTCCAAAAAAATTAAATAAAAAGTGATCAAAAAGTCGCATATACCCCAAAATGGTATGGGTGAAAACTACAGCTCGCCTGGCAAAAATTAAGCCCTCACATCACTAAATTGACGGAAAAATAAAAACGTTATGGCTCTCAGAACACGGTGACACAACTTCTTCTTTTTATTTATATTTTTATTTTTTTAGCAAATAGTTCTATGTTTTTACGGCGATAAATTTTGTATCCCTGTAATCGTATCAACCTGTAGAATTAGGCGCACATGCAGTTTTTACCACCTGATGGACTGCCGCAAAAACAAACCCCCCCCCCCCCAAAAATGGCATAATCGCTGTTTTTTCCCATTTCACCCAATAAATAATTTTCTTCAGCTTCCCAGTACATTATGCAACACAATAAATGATGCCAAGGCAAACTGCAACTTGTCCCGCAAAAAACAAGCCCTCATATGGCTATGTTGAAAAAAAAAAAAGACGTTATGGCTTTTGGAAGGCGGGGAGGACAAAACCAAAATGAAAAAACTGAAATTGGCCATGTCTCCAAGGGGTTAACTTTCAAAATATTATTTGCTGTGCATTCTCATTTTCTACCACTAGATGGCAGACGTGCCCCTTAACTTCTGGCAGAAGGGTTTAAAGGTTTTTTTTCCCCCACAATTCGCATTTATGGCATATCTAATTGATATACCATAAATGTTAATGGTGGGAAATCCCTCTATAAAGGGCCATTCAGTTTACATAAAATATGTTTTTTTCTTTTCCTCAACATCTGTGCTGAAATATGATCACTTGACGTTACAGGCCCAAAGCCTGAGGCTGCACCACTGAGGGAGTCTGGTATATAACAAACCAACAAATCTCAGTATAATAGTAAGATATTCTTCTGGTAGGTCTCCTTTTTAATACATATTTACAATCTTGGAACAGCCCCACGGTGCACGTTTTTAGCCCCAAAAAATATGCATAACTAGCAATTCCTCACTTTCTCTGCCAGCTAAAACGAGCAGATTTGCTAATACACCAGGGCATTCCTTTGGAAGCTCCACAAAAAAAGAATCGCCTACCCAGAGGTTCTTGGCAAACCACTGTAGACATAGGGCACCCATTTGATCCATTTAGAGAACAAGACTATTGGTTCACTCCTACACGAAAGCACAAGTGGCACTTGGTAACCAACAGAAATGAAGGGGCACCTAGTCGTCATAGACCAAGGGTACAGCTGGCAAGCGGAAACTTACCTGCCCATGGACAGACTCGTGTTTCTCTTCCAGGCTTTTGTAGAAAACTACCCACAGTTCAAGAAAATGTCCGGCACTGTGTCCAAACATGTGACTGTGGTGGGGGAACTGTCTCGGCTGGCGAGTGAGCGCCATCTAATGGAGGTGTCTGAAGTGGAACAGGAGTTGTCCTGTCAGAATGACCATTCCAATGCTCTACAGGTGAGATCGCACCCTCAGTGCAACTCCTATAAGTGAACCGCAGTCTCTAGGGGGATATTTCACGTATAACCTATTATATGACCTGTGTGATTACAGCAGTTCTGTATAGCTGGAGGCCTGTGGAAATCATTGCCATGAAAGGCTTGTCCGCAGAATACAGACAGCCTTTTTGCTGATTCCTGCACGGCAATGGCAGGAAGTTTTTAAATCGACTTTGCAAGTTCCAAAATGCCTGAAATCTCCAGTTGTTGCAGAAAAAAACGCATCTAGAGATCACAACATAGATCAAGAACTTCATTGAATTCAATGTAAAATCTATTGCGAGAAAAGAGCAGGGGCTATGCATTTCTATGAAGCTTGGGTGACTTTGTGACTAAATGATAACGCCAGAGCTCCTGAACGTGGCTGCTGTAACTTTTTTACTTTTCGGACAAGAGGAAGAAGAGAGCAGGAACGTAACCGCATGATGTAATAAGATGTAATGTCCTCGAACAGTTACTGACGGTACATAAGGTTTTTAGGTGAGCCAACTCCGCTTATATTTCTTGAAGTGGAGGCATCCAAATGTTTCACAATGGAAAATATTTGTAGCTTTGCCATCAAACAACCAAAATGGTCTAATTGGACCAACTAGGGTGTAGTGCAGCCCCCCTGAACATTGGATGGTTGATGTTCGCTGCTGAAAATTGTGGCATGAACACGGCTGTATACCAGAAATACCATACAGTAATTCATTATAATGAACTCTTAAACCCCCCTGGCTGCGCTCTACCACTTCAAAAGACTTATTAATTATTGTCATTGTTCAAGCCCCTCAGTCGTCTCATTCTCCACACAAAGCCACAATTAAGAGACGTCGTGCCCTGTCATGGTAAGGTCATGCCAAGCCGTCCTGCACTCTCTAGGGCCGATGACACAGCCTTGTGTGTAGGCCTGAGATGCTGAATGAGACACATTCAGAGGTCCTGTCATATGAATAATGAGCCAGAGACTCCATTAAAATCACGCAGACAATGGCCGGGCTGTGCAGCGCACACAGACGTCACTGGTACACTGCGTCCTTTCCATCAAGCCTGTGTGATGTGTCTGCTACGTTGCCCTCTGAAGGTTACATACCAACAGGGTGACCGGGACAAGGCCTGAGAGTGCCACAACCATTACTGTTGATGGAGCCCACTCCTCAAATAAAGAAGTAAATAGTTGTCCTCTTCTGTTACAAATTCTGTTCATCCAAGTCTAGAAAAGCTGGGTGACAGCCATTACATTGTTACGGAGCTCTCCCAGGATGTAACTCTGGATCAGTACAGGATAAGTAATGTAATGTACGTACACAGTGACTCTACCAGCAGAATAGTGAGTGCAGCTCTGGAGTATAATACAGGATGTAACTCAGGATCAGTACAGGATAAGTAATGTAATGTATGTACACAGTGACTCCACAAGCAGAATAGTGAGTGCAGCTCTGGAGTATAATACAGGATGTAACTCCGGATCAGTACAGGATAAGTAATGTAATGTATGTACACAGTAACTCCACCAGCAGAATAGTGATTGCAACTCTGGAGTATAATACAGGATGTAACTCAGGATCAGTACAGGATAAGTAATGTAATGTATGTACACAGGGACTCCACAAGCAGAATAGTGAGTGCAGCTCTGGAGTATAATACAGGATGTAACTCAGGATCAGTACAGGATAAGTAATGTAATGTATGTACACAGTGACTCCACAAGCAGAATAGTGAGTGCAGCTCTGGAGTATAATACAGGATGTAACTCCGGATCAGTACAGGATAAGTAATGTAATGTATGTACACAGTAACTCCACCAGCAGAATAGTGATTGCAACTCTGGAGTATAATACAGGATGTAACTCAGGATCAGTACAGGATAAGTAATGTAATGTATGTACACAGGGACTCCACCAGCAGAATAGTGAGTGCAGCTCTGGAGTATAATACAGGATGTAACTCAGGATCAGTAATGTAATGTATGTACACAGGGACTCCACCAGCAGAATAGTGAGTGCAGCTCTGGAGTATAATACAGGATGTAACGCAGGATCAGTACAGGATAAGTAATGTAATGTATGTACACAGTGACTCCACCAGCAGAATAGTGAGTGCCGCTCTAGAGTATAATACAGGATGTAACTCAGGATCAGTACAGGATAAGTAATGTAATGTATGTACACAGTGACTACACCAGCAGAATAGTGAGTGCAGCTCTGGAGTATAATACAGGATGTAACTCAGGATCAGTACAGGATAAGTAATGTATGTATATACACAGTGACTCTACCAGCAGAATAGTGAGTGCAGCTCTGGAGTATAATACAGGATGTAACTCCGGATCAGTACAGGATAAGTAATGTAATGTATTTACACAGTGACTCCACCAGCAGAATAGTGAGTGCAGCTCTGGAGTATAATACAGGATGTAACTCAGGATCAGTACAGGATAAGTAATGTATGTATATACACAGTGACTCTACCAGCAGAATAGTGAGTGCAGCTCTGGAGTATAATACAGGATGTAACTCCGGATCAGTACAGGATAAGTAATGTATTTCTAAAGTGACTCAACTTTTTTTGTCGCTAGACCTTTTTGTAAAGTGTTTGTCCACATTTGAACACCCTTTAACAGTGTAGTTCGCCACTGAATGGTTAACCTTGGATTAAGACACCCTATATTTTCTATTTTTGATGAATCCCTTATTTCGGGACATTGAAAATCAAGCAACAATAAACTTTTTAGATAGTTATTCTTTAAGTTTACGTATCTTGATGCAGGACCAGCTTTGAAACAAGGTTTTGTTACTGTTCAACACGTAGGGGTGGAGCTGTGACATCATTACATTCATTTGAGGGCTTGTAAAACGTAATAGATGACATTGTGAGCATACTTGCGTCTCGTGATGGGTGTATATGGGCCCCTCTTCACTATATTTTGAATGGACAATATGTTTTTGTTATTTGTAGAATGTGAAACGCCTTCTGCAGAACCAGCGCTTGCCAGAATTGGATGCCATCCGTCTGGTCATGCTCTATGCTCTGCACTACGAGCGGCACAGCAGCAACGCTCTGCAGAGTCTTATCTCTGACCTCCGTAATCGGGGAGTGTCTGAGAAGTATCGTAGGGTAAGTATTTTCCGTTGAACCCCCATGACTTTATTCACATCATGATTTAAAAAAAAAATAATCGGTAGAGTTTGACTCTTGTTTGTCAAGCAGCTGGTGTCTTCTGTGGTGGAATTTGGTGGGAAGAGAGTCCGAGGCAGCGATCTCTTCAGTCCGAAGGACGCCGTGTCCATCACCAAACAGTTCTTTAAGGGACTTAAGGTCGGTGAATCTTTGACGAATCGTAGAATTTTGACAAATCATCTGCATTGTAAACTCATTGAGAGCAGTGAGCAATTTAGATCTGAGGACTCTGTCTACACATGAGTGCTTATCACTTATGCTTGATGCTGGGCAACCACTACTGGTCCCTGATGGTGGTCCTTCAAGTTCATAGTCAAAAATAAGAATAGTGCAAGAATTAGGAATATTTTCTTAGCAAAGTTTGCCTACGGAAATTAGAGATATATATATCTCCGTCACCAAAAACTTATGGTATAGGATACACCACGAACGAAGGTCATGAGTGTTCATGACATATCCGTCAAACGGATGCCTGTGACGTAATGACCTACTGTGTCATATGTCATCCATAGACTCCAATGTTAAAAAAAAAAAACGCGCGGTATACGTTTTTGCTTTTGTCCGGATGGAAAAAGCGCAGTCTACTATGTTATTCCATCCTTTGGAGAAAAAAAAAGGACTGACATACCAGTCTGACGGAGGCAAAAAGGACACTCCTCAGCCACGTCCCCTATTCTAGACCCTCCTAATAACTGTTGAGGAAGGTGCAAAACGTGTCCAACGCGCATAATAAATCTGTACTTCACTTCTAGAATTCTGCCGCACGTACTAAATCTCCCACATTGTCTAAGATTTGATCAAATTCCCCTAATAGCACCAACGTGTAATAGAGGAATATGATGATGTATAATATACTTATCACTAAATTTCTGCTGCAGTCCCGCGCCAACACTCACCACTCGCTCTAGTTGGGCATCGTCTTGCACTTGCAGCGCGTTACGTTCCTTCTATACGTCCTTGTGAAAAACACTGGACCAGAGCAGAAATGTAATGGTGTTTTTTTTTTTTATGTGCTATTTGGGGAATCTGACAAACCCCTTTTCATTTAGGGTAACAGCGACTCACTAGGACCCAATGATTGTCCACAGCACCTTTAGGCTACATTCTCATGAGCGTGGGAAACCTCAGGAAAACTACGGTTTATCATGTCCGAGGTGCACCCGTGTGGGACGCTTTATCACGGATCACCTATAGACTAGAATCTATGGAGGGATGCGTGGAAAACGCAGGAAAATAGGACATGTCCATGGGTGTTTTTAACGGCAGTCACGTGGATGAGTTATGCGCTCGTCTGAATGAGCCCTACAAGGAAGGAGTTCGGGTGATCCTAATCTGAGTAGTATTTTCTTGTGTACCTTTTGTATAGGGGGTGGAGAACGTGTACACTCAGCACCAGCCTTTCCTCCTCGATACCCTGGACCAGCTTATTAAAGGGAAACTGAAGGACAACACGTACCCTTATGTGGGCCCCAGCACACTGCGAGACAGGTAAGAAGCACGTCATTTGCTTCTCTGGGAGAGTGACCACTGCTACCAGGCCTCTAAATCTCAGATTTTATGGAGGAATTCCAAGTAATCGTCTGTGTCCATGAATGTAACATGTAGTAAGGTTCTTCAAAAATTGTCACCGGTCTTACATTGCGGCTCTTGTGATACACGGTCATTCATTTCAATGTTTCCCGTCTGCAGGCCTCAAGATATCATTGTCTTTATGGTTGGAGGAACGACTTATGAAGAAGCTCAAACGGTGTATAACCTGAATCGTACGACACCAGGGGTCCGCATTGTCCTGGGGGGAACCACCATTCATAATACAAAGAGGTAAGGTGTGGACTGGGTAGGATGTAGTGTAACCTCATAGGTCGGGTCCGTCGCTGATACCAGTCGGTATATTACACATAGGAGGGTGCACCGGCCACGTTCAGTGACCACATATAATCTACACACTCGCCTCCCCGAAAACAGACCGTCATGCCACAAACCATCTGCGGGTCCCAGGCATCCCGTTACTGATACATAACATCAGAAACCTGAGCCAGGCTTTTTCCTATGGTCTCTATGTAATGTACGATCAGTCTTGCTGGACAGACCCACGCGTGTAATGAACGCCGTCGCTCATCTGACACCGGAGCCGCGCTTAACCGTGTATTTTCCAGTCCTGTCATCAGGTGCCAGAGCGGGAAGAATTGGGTTACAAGATCTGTGTAATGGGGTCAGTCAGCGCTGAACGTTTTCTAGTGAATTGATAGAAAAGGTTAAGGCTGACGGCGGCGATGGCCGTTCCAGGGGATACACCGCCGCCATCTCCTTGTATGTGATTGGTAACCGGCTTGTCATGATGTCACTGTGTAAGGATTATGGCGGTCGCTGATTCCAGCTATATTTCTTCTGTAAATCCGACTTCTATTACAATTATCGCTTGAAAGTTGAAATCGAAATGAATGACGCATTAGGTCATCGTGATGTCAGGAGATTTAATCTGTGGTTCTGAAACTGAACCGATTCCAACAATTAAGTAGCCTCGGCGCCCTGTAGATCGCCAGAGCTGGACATTTTACGTTTGTCAAATAGCCAACTCCCCCATAAAATTGCATGCATGTTTATTGCCAAATGAAGAGATAAGCGTTGACATACACACCTGGTGCCGCTTATCTCACATAAGAGACAAAGGTATCTAGCGAGCTAAAATTCAACATATCCAATTCACGAGTAGGACGGTTCTCGCGCACACTATGTGCAACCCTAACTCAAAGTAGTTTACAATTGTTTTCAGTTCCTCGCTATTTTCAAGATCTCTGCTTGCTGATTGTGGTTTTTGCTTACAACCACAGGCTGAAACCCTATAGAGATGTAATACTTCTCCCAGCTGAGCGTTTGCTAGAATTATATCCAGTCTAGACCATCCTTGTTAGGCCAGATTCACACGAACGAGTGCAAACTCAGACGGCAGTTTTTCACGTCCGAGTTGCACCCGTGCGGGTCGCGTTTTCACGGATCCCCATAGACTTGAGTCTATCCAGGGATCCGTGAAAACGGAACAAAATAGGACAACGGGCCGTGTGAAGGGCCCCATAGAAATACACGCGTCCGTGTGACAGACGTTGTTTTAACGGCCATGAGACAGATGTTTACTACGGTCGTCTGAATTCGGCCTTCGTGTATCCGTCTGGGTTCGAGGGAAAGATTTGTTCTACTGATGCATTTAGAGCACATATGATTGTCTAGATTGCATATAATTTATAATGTAAAGCAATCCGATTCTGCTGCATCGTACAATAAAATCGGGGAGGGGGTGATTTATTATTTTTTTTCTACTTCCGGTCTGCCACCTCATTGGAGAAAACTGCAGTCACACGCCTCTCAGCCTGAAATGGCTGATAACGGAGGACAATAGATTGTATTCAACCGCACAGCAAATGGACATAACAGAACATTGTAGGTTTAATGTCCCTTTAAATATTTGCACAGCCCATAATATGGCTGTGTTTATACCCAGATTGATGGGGATTTTAAAGGGGTTGTTCAAACTGGCAATCCCTTCCTAGAACGAAGCCACCCTGGCTATCACCTGTAACTCCTATGGGAAGCGGCTTGCTTTAATTGAATGGATCACCATGTAATATACGGCTCCTTGCATTCTATTCATGAAGGGGGGGTCCCAAGCAGGGAACCTCTGCCCTATTCATCACCTTTATGGCCTAATAGGGCACGTGGAAAGGGGTTGTCGAGATGAGACAACCCCCCTAAGTAATTCTCAGCGGGATAGGTCGGTAAAGTCTGATCAGTAGGGGTCCGGCCTTGTTAATCCTGAGAGGTTTCGGTATCCCCCATTCGTGGAGGTGACCATGCTTGTTTTTTTTCTGCTTTTCTATTGATGGTTGGCACAGGCTCGTTCTCTGGATCTGTGGGGGGTCCCAGCTGCTGGACAGACTTGCATGACCTATCATTTTGGGACGACCCCTTTGGTACACGAGGCCCGTTGTAACCAACCATTAGAGCATTTTCTTTCTAACGCCCCCAAATCCTTTCTCCAGATTAGCGGTGGTCACAGGAGGGCCGGATATTGATAGGTGCAGTCGTTTCCACATCAGTGGTGGAAAAAATATCCAATGTATTTCACTACACAGAGCCGGAGCTCAGGTGATGTGTCAGGGGGTCACGAGCAGGAATGTTTGTGCGCTCCCCAGTCTCACCGCGGCTCCCTCCTCCCCCAGCGCCTTTCAATTATTTACATGCACAGCAGGCTCAGGTGACGGGATTTGCATGGAGAGTAGAAACACTAAACGCTCACACACCAAGACCCCATTAACCACTGGGTGGCCGGGTTACCGGATCACACCTCGTTCTTCCTAGCGAGCACCTGAGGGTTTTGCACAATTTCTTAAAGGGATTTTCAAGTTTTATGTAAAGTTTAGCAACTTTCTAATATTGTCTTACAATTTTACAGATCTCTGCTTGTTGTCAGTGAATGGAAACAATATTATCTTTTTTTTTTTTTTTTTTTACATCCAGCGGCTGAAAAGCTGTACAGACCTGCTACTTCTCACAGCTTAGTCTTTGCTTCAATTGTTTTCAGTCTAGACGGCTGATACAATAATTAACTTTTTTAGCCAGGATCCTGAATACTCAAAAGCGTAGCATGGCAATCGTTAAAATGTGAAGCTTAAAGGGAACCTGTCACCAGCATTTCACCTATTAAACCAGCAATACCAGGAGGTAGTGGGTGAAAAATCATTTCTATATAACCTATAATTGTCTTCTTAGTCGGCTCTGTAGCTTTGGTATTCAGTGTTTTTAGTGTTCCCGCACCGTATGCTAATGAGCATAAGAGTCAAATCTTCATTCCTCAAGTCTTTCCGAGTTTATCTCACCTCCTTACTTTTGATTGACAGCTCCTCACCTTCCCCCAGCACGCAACATCCCGCGCTTGTGCATTGATCTCCTCTTCTCGGGTGTGCGCACAAAGGGACACCGGATTATTTTTACGATAACAGGCGCAAAATGTTTGCAGACCGTTATTTACAGTCGGAGGAGGAGTTTAGCAGAGGGGATAACCGTAATGAACTTTTTATAGTAGCGGCCAGTGAGGGATAAGTAAAGTTCAATAGGTGAAATGCTGGTGACAGGTTCCCTTTAAAAGGGTAATTCGGTTTTAGCAAGTATAATGGAGTTATACCGTTTTCTTATATACTGTACTTTCATGGTTTTCAAGATCTCTGCTTGCTGTCGTTCAATAGCCACATTTATTTATTTTGAGTGGATAAAAATCTGTCCGTGGTCATGTAATATACACACTCGGCTCATTATAAACATAGATCTGATAACTGTACTGTGACAAGGCGTGCGCCTGTGTGGATAAAGACAGATTTTTATCCACTAGAACAGTGAGGCCACGGACCAAAACCAGGCCGTGGATTATTTGGTACTGGGCCGCGGTATCTGCCTCTGTGGCCGCAGGGAATTCCGGGCGAAAAACCGCACCAAATTGTAGTGCAGTTTTTTTCCCCCCGAATGTCCACTGCGGAAAACTGCTGCGCATTCAGCCGGCCTGCGAGCAGGTCAGCCTCCTTGGATGACTTTTTTTTTTATACCAGGAGACCGCTGCAGCCTGTGATTGGCTGCAGTGGCGGTCACATGGGATGAAACGTCATCCCGGGAGGCCGATCTGGAGAAAGAAACAGACTTCGGAGTAAGTATAAGATTTAGTTTTTTCGGAGTTGTTTTTTTTGCGGCAGAATCGCTGCGATTCCACCGCAATAAACGCAACGACTGCTATTTGTTGTGGGCTTTACCTGCCCATTGAATTCAATCGTGAAAACCCTCAACAAATAAGCAGCGTTTCCGCAAATCCACTTGACGAGCTGCGGAATAAAACTGCACCGCAGGTCAATTTCTGATCCACTTTGCTGCTACTGTATGATGCCGTGGAAAATCCACAGTACGTGCGCATCGTGTGAACTGACCCGAACCCCCTCCCCTTCCGTAGGAAAAAATGTCTTGGAAGAAACTGGTCCTTGTTTAAAAAATAGGTTGGGAACTGCTGCACTAGAAGTATTCAATGAAGGCTTCTATTTAATGACTGCAAGCAGGGATCTTGCAAATCACGAGGATTTTATACAGAAAGTAGATATGAAAATTGTGTTACTTTCATTATACAAAGAATGACATGTATATGCTGAATCAAGAAAATCACATTTTAACGCTTTACATTGCATCTTTTTAAATACTGAAGATTCTGGATACATAAAGAAAGTACGTTTCGACTTTTGAACAAAATTTTGCAGTTTACAAATAGAATGAATCTACATAAAAAGTAGTCACTGCATACATACATTACTTATCCTGTACTGATCCTGAATTACATCCTGTATTATACTCCAGAGCTACACTCACTATTCTGCTGGTGGAGTCACTGTGTATATACATACATTACTTATCCTGTACTGATCCTGAATTACATCCTGTATTATACTCCAGAGCTACACTCACTATTCTGCTGGTGGAGTCACTGTGTACATACATTACATTACTGATCCTGTACTGATCCTGAGTTACATCCTGTATTATACTCCAGAGCTGCACTCACTATTCTGCTGGTGGAGTCACTGTGTACATACATTACTTATCCTGTACTGATCCTGAGTTACATCCTGTATTATACTCCAGAGCTGCACTCACTATTCTGCTGGTGGAGTCACTGTGTACATTACATTACTTATCCTGTACTGATCCTGCGTTACATCCTGTATTATACTCCAGAGCTGCACTCACTATTCTGCTGGTGGAGTCACTGTGTACATACATTACATTACTTATCCTGTACTGATCCTGCGTTACATCCTGTATTATACTCCAGAGCTACACTCACTATTCTGCTGGTGGAGTCACTGTGTACATACATTACATTACTTATCCTGTACTGATCCTGCGTTACATCCTGTATTATACTCCAGAGCTGCACTCACTATTCTGCTGGTGGAGTCACTGTGTACATACATTACATTACTTATCCTGTACTGATCCTGCGTTACATCCTGTATTATACTCCAGAGCTACACTCACTATTCTGCTGGTGGAGTCACTGTGTACATACATTACATTACTTATTCTGTACTGATCCGGAGTTACATCCTGTATTATACTCCAGAGCTGCACTCACTATTCTGCTGGTGGAGTCACTGTGTACATACATTACATTACTGATCCTGTACTGATCCTGAGTTACATCCTGTATTATACTCCAGAGCTGCACTCACTATTCTGCTGGTGGAGTCACTGTGTACATACATTACATTACTTATCCTGTACTGAGCCTGAGTTACATCCTGTATTATACTCCAGAGCTGCACTCACTATTCTGCTGGTGGAGTCACTGTGTACATACATTACATTACTTATCCTGTACTGATCCTGCGTTACATCCTGTATTATACTCCAGAGCTGCACTCACTATTCTGCTGGTGGAGTCACTGTGTACATTACATTACTTATCCTGTACTGATCCTGCGTTACATCCTGTATTATACTCCAGAGCTGCACTCACTATTCTGCTGGTGGAGTCACTGTGTACATACATTACTTATCCTGTACTGATCCTGCGTTACATCCTGTATTATACTCCAGAGCTGCACTCACTATTCTGCTGGTGGAGTCACTGTGTACATACATTACATTACTTATCCTGTACTGATCCTGCGTTACATCCTGTATTATACTCCAGAGCTACACTCACTATTCTGCTGGTGGAGTCACTGTGTACATACATTACATTACTTATCCTGTACTGATCCTGCGTTACATCCTGTATTATACTCCAGAGCTGCACTCACTATTCTGCTGGTGGAGTCACTGTGTACATACATTACATTACTTATCCTGTACTGATCCTGCGTTACATCCTGTATTATACTCCAGAGCTACACTCACTATTCTGCTGGTGGAGTCACTGTGTACATACATTACATTACTTATCCTGTACTGATCCTGCGTTACATCCTGTATTATACTCCAGAGCTGCACTCACTATTCTGCTGATGGAGTCACTGTGTACATACATTACTTATACTGTACTGATCCTGAGTTACAGCCTGTATTATACTTCAGAGCTCTACTCCCTATTCTGCAGGCTTCAGAGCTGAAATCTCCCTGCATTACTAGCTGTCTCAATGTCTTTCCAAAACTTTCGGGGAAGTATAGTCTTTATACCAGGCACAGATAAGAGTATATTTGAATGATCCCCCAGCATTACTGGGCCTTGGCTAAGCTGTTAGGGGTGTGGCTGATATTAAGCTTGCTGACTGTTTCCAATAGTAGCCAGTAGAATTGTAACTGCAGCTCTGGAGTATAATTTAGGCAGTAAAGCAGGATCATTACTATATATGCATTGTATTTACTCAATTACTTAACACTGTTGTTTACAAATATAGGTTATATGGTAAATAGGGTGGGATGGGCCCGTATTCACCATCTAGATGAAAGGGAATGATATTCTCAGCGAGGCTGCTGGCCCGTACTCATCACTAATATAAAATGCTGCACTTTGGGTGCAGCCGAGGAATCCCCTGCCTATTAAACCCTTTTATTCCAGCTGCGTATGGTATATCTTCAATTTCAGTGTAGCCGGATCCTTTCGCTTCGGGATTAATGACGGGATCCCATGAAAAACAAGGGGATTTCAGCTCTTAATACCGCAAGCTGCCCTCATAAGAGTCATCTAATCCAGTGGCCTAATTGTTATTTCCAGACCAGCTTACACCATCCGTCTCTGACGTACACTAGACTCCCTGTAACCTGCCATTGATCAGCAGTCCGGGTCTATTCACACTGCGTTTTCAGTGTACAGCGGAGGTGTATGGCGGGAGTATTTCATGATGTATACCGCCGGCGGATGCCACCATTTCATAGTTTTAGCGCTTCAGAAATTGGCACGTGTTTTCGTCACTAATCTATTCTGTTGGGGGCATCCTACTCATGCTTATCCGTATCCTCCCACATAGTCAGACGTGGGCAAGGTACGCACACTCCTCTGCTGAAATACTTTGTGCTGCTGACCACCTGCTTGTCTAAATTCCCCTCCCATCATACACTAGCCTGGTTCTCAATGCGATCATCGCATGTGTAGACAGGTCACTGCCTCCCCACAAGATCAATGTATATTTCACCTGAAATACTCTGTGCTGCTGTGACTATTTAAAGGGTCTGAATGGCTAAGGGGTGTTGACACCATCCACAAAGACTGAGGTTACACATGGATGAGCAGAAAATAAAGGATTATAGCAAAATCTGATCCGATCTGTCTAGTTTTATTTTTAATAATCCTGGGAATGAATCACAAACTGAGACCTGGGATTTATAATCTCCATGACCATTATATTCCCTACTGTTCACATTATAATGATATGCAGCTTGCTTATATACCCTATGTGTGCGTTTTATATCATTTTTCTTTACTTTTCAGTTTTCTGGAAGAAGTTCAATCGTTTGGTTTCCACGGCCGCCCTTCAGAAACTTACCAAGGGCCAACACGGTCATCAGTCAGGCGATGAGGACAAAAACAGGGCATTCCTATCCGGCCTTGCCCTGCCCTCCCTGGGGGTCCACGTGTCATGCTGTGCATTACGTTCTCTCTCCATCTATTGTACAATGTCTGTGTCCTCTCTCCAGGGTTTATGAGCATGTTACACTATTAGAGCTCCACGCGGATGACCACAAACATATGACTTCGGCCCTTCTGACCCTTTGGCCAACCACTAGGTGCCTGGTTAGAGCACATTTATCTAATGGGGACAATCCCTGTGCAGGTTTGAACCTTTTAGCTAAAGCCTAGAGCCATGTCCGTATGGAGCCTTTTAGTCCGTCCGTGTAAACACCAGAGCCCGGTAAGGTTTTAGGGCAAAAGATGGACTTCTATACCTTGTTGTCTTTTCAGGGGAAAGGAAATAAACATTGTAACCAGGCAGGGGGAGATGATACAGAGAAGGGTGTTCTTTTTGAAAATGAGGGCGACTTATTTAATTTGGGGGTGGGATGCAGGAGATGGCTTAATGGATCATGTAGCTGTAGACAGGCCTAAAACCCTTGATCTTCGGTGGCTCCAATAGGGCTCTGTCCAGCATCGGGACCCAGGAGCTTCAGGAGTCCTTGCTGCAGTGTTGCTGGGACATGGGTGCGGGGCTTGTTTTTTTTACCTAATTATCCTTAACAGGGATGAGCACCTTTCTAAAAGGACAAATTGTAGCATCTGCATTACCCTCTCCGGCCAAAAAGGAGCACGTCGCTGTGACCACCACCAGAAAGGTGCCATGTGCAATCTGGTCAGAGGCCTCATGCCCGTTGCCTTGACTTAAAGGAGCTTTACCATCAGGACAACACCTGTCCCCATGCCGTATTTGGGTATATAGATTTCATAGAGGGGGGTCCCCCGCTTGAGACCCCCCCCTCTGACAAGCAGTAGGGGAAACCACCTGCGGGCTGCATCATCCCCAAGAAGTATCAGCTTTTTGCTGGGTATCCTGGGAACCAGACCCGCAGCGGATCCCCACTTCCGCTCTAAGATTTAGGCCTGGGCTACACAGAGACTTTGTAGCGCAACTGATTAATTTTAACTATTGAACTACAGCAGCAGTCCATGAGTTGTGCGCAAACTTGTGGACTACTGTCACGGTGATACGTTCCTACAACTTAAATCTGACATTTTCGTGTGTAGAAGTTTCACTGGCTGTGTGACGGCAGATCCATTATACAGGGCTGCCTAGTCGGCAGATGTAGCATCTGGGACCTAGAGAACCAAGGTGGGTTTGTATTCACAATAACACAACTTTTTATATGCCAGGAATTAGTGTTGGCACCGGTTACATCGATGTAATGTTTGCCGTGTAGACTTGATTGTATCTGGTGCAAACACATAGCCTGGAAACATTTTTCCCACGACTAGTTTCGTTATTAGTAAGCATGTCGCCCAGTTTTGGGTTACAGCCCTGCTGAAATGGACAAAGTCATCTTTTTACAGTGCCGTTTAGTGCAGTCTAGTTTCCCTGTTATCAGCCATAGGGCTTGGGAGGGACTGACTTTAGTGGTTTTCAGACTAGCAGATTGTTTCGAAGACGTCTTGCCCCTATGATCACTACTTTATCGCCATGGCTCAAGTGCTACGACCCTCCAGAAACATTTACCCTCTAAGAGCAGCTGCTTTATCCCTCGTTGATTACAATGGACATCTTCTCTATAAGGCTGTGTTCACATGTCGCGCCCAAATTCCGTTTTCTGCTGTGATTTTTCTGAAAACCGCAACGTATGAACCCAACCTAAGGCCGGGTTCCCACGGAGCGCATACGCTGCGTAAAGATCACGATGCGTCTGATCTGGAACCCGCAGTACATTGTGTCCGAAAAATCGCAACACATTTTGGTGCGGTTTTTCTAATGGAATATCTGCTGTGGAAGAAAGCCGTTCATACCTGCCCCCTCCCTGGATGACGTTGCAGGCCGTGTGATGCCTGTGATTGGCTGCAGCGGTCACATGGGATGCACCATCCTCCCAGGAGACCGGACTGCTGAATCTCATCCACTGTGCTGCTAATGTAAATGCTGCGGAATGTCCGCACACATTTCTGTTGTGGAAATTCCGCAGCGTTTACGCTACGTGGGAACCTGGCCCAATGATGACGCCTTTTTCAAGATTTGGGCAAAAGTCGAAGTTTTACAAAGATGTCCGCCTTCATTAGGCTTTGTAACGCTCCTGTGTATCTGTGACTGTGTTTTGTTCTTCTGTAAATCACTGATGTCTTCGTGTACTAATGGCATTTAATAAATGTCTAATTCTACTCAAATACTTTACATCTGCGAGGCCGGTATATTTATAGATACGTTATCGTTTTAGGGCCAATGGAACAAGGTTACCGGCTCAGGGCATTTCACTGGCCCGGACTCAATGACCACTCGCTTCCCGTTAGAACTACATTATCTCGGCAGCTCTTTGCTCTGATGTTCATAGAGGGGTCCCAGATGGGGGACTCCTTTCTGTGGGGTCCATATGTCGTAATAAAGCATATAGAAAAGGGTCGTCTTAGTGAGACCAGGCCTTTCACACTAGGCGTAAACACTGTGGATTTTCAGCAAAGTAACGCGTAAAAAAAAACGCAGAACAACTGTTCAGAAATTGACCTGCGGTGCATTTTTTTAAGCCGTCGCATGTCAATTTATGCTGCGGAGTCTCTCTGGTTTTCTGAATTCAATGGGGAGGTAAAACCCGCAACAAATAACAGATGTCAAAAATCGCAACTTGGAAAAAATATATAAATCTCATACTTCCCCCAAAAGGCTCTGCTCCTGCGTCCAGCCTCGAGGCATGACGTTACATCCCATGTGACTGCTGTAGTGGTCACATGGGATGTAACGTCATCCCAGGAGGCCGGGCTGCAGGACATCAGAGAGACGTGTCACCATGGTTACGGCCGGGGTAAGTATGAAAGGTGTTTGTTCTAGCGCTTCTTTCCGGAGTGGAAATTCCACCTGAGAAACTGCACCAACTGAACTGTCCAAACTTAACTTTTGTCAGATCAATACACTTGTTACTGGTCGGATGGACGCTAAAGAGGTGTTCACCAAGAACAAACAGATGTCCCAGGCCATTAAGGCCTTGTTCACAATGAGTTTTTGGCCGCGGAAACCGCGTCAGAAAATTGCAATGTCAATTTCTCTTGTCAAAATGCTGCACGGAAGATCCGAATGGAAATTCCTCAGTGTTTACGCTGAGTGGACGTGCCTTAAAGGAGTTGTCCAGGTTTAGAAAAGCAGGGCTGCTTTCTTCAAAAAAAGCGCCACGTCGGTCCATGGGTTGTGTGTCCTATTGCAGCTCAGCCCTATTCACTTCAATGTAGTCAATCTGCAATACCACACACCACCCATGGGCAGATGTGGCGCTGTTCCCATAAGAAAGCAACCATGTTTTCCTAATCCTAGACAACCCCTTTTACTCAAAAGCAAAGGGCTGGGTCCAACTTCTCGAACTCCCAGCAATCCGCTGATATCACCAGGGGAAGCAGCATGTGTCTACTACAGGGGAACTTTACTATTACATGGTGCCTATTCACAGCGTCCATACCATAGAGGCAGGCCATGCGGCTTTGGGGCCCTTGGAGAGAGAGAGGGTCCAGCTCTGTTTAGTCCTATCTTGCTACGGACAAGACTCTCCTCTCCAGAATAACCGCATTGTTGTCGAGCAAGGGGGCAGAGAATTGACCCAAGAGTCATGGAAATAGTGGGAAACAAACATCAGGCTCTTTTTTTTCCACCATGAAAGAAGCCGGCACCATAATGGGGGACCCATTTTGATCTTTGCTATGGTCTCAACGTTCGGCATTAATGACTAAAATTAACATGACCAATGGGGTCGATTTCCACTAATGTCGATGTACAAAAGTTTCCGCCATAAAATCGTTGCATTGCCAATAAGATTCGTTGCAACGTTCCATAATGGGTTTTCGTTCTATGAATAGACTATAAATTCCAGATAACTCCAGTTTTGCAGAATTGATGATCTTCCAGTAAACCAAATCTATATTTGTACCACGTCTGGAAATTTCCCCATTTGGTGCGGTCACGTGATCTCCTTTAGGTCAGATGATCCGGAGAGACGCGGTGGCTGCTGTTGGTTAAGAGGTTGCAATATGTTGTAATAAAGAGCGGATGTTCGTCACCTTCACATGAAACAAGACGTCTTACACAATGACCACATCTATTTGTAGCACCGCCGACGTATCAGTCACGATTACAGGACACCAATTCTTCTGATGTTAAGTCATTTTGAGTTGGCGTCAGGGCCGGGCGATTATCACTGAAATCAAAATCGTGATTGAGCATGTGACCTCGATAAGGAGTAGTGAACGATTATTTAGGCCACACCTCTTTTTACATACCACGCCCCCTATTTGCATGCTACACCATTGAATTTATATTTATCCCCTGAGCCTGCTGTATACTACTGTATATAATAACCCCCTGCCACTGCCCCCACACAGTATATTGCCTCCATAGCTGCCCCCACACATTATAATGCCCCATAGCTTCCCCCCAAACAGTATATTGCTCCCTTAGTGCTCCCAACTCAGTATAATGCCCCTATAACTGCCCCCACACAGTATATTGCCTCCAGAGTGCCTCCACACTTTATAATGCCCACATAGCTGTCCACACTGTATAATGCCCTTATAGATGCCCTGCACACTGTATAATGCCACTGTCCACTGTATAATAACCCCATAACTGTCCACATTGTATAATGCCCCCCATAACTGTCCACTGTATAATGCCCCCATAACTGTCCACTGTATAATGCCCCCCATAACTGTCCACTGTATAATGCCCCCCATAACTGTCCACTGTATAATGCCCCCATAACTGTCCACTGTATAATGCCCCCCCATAACTGTCCACTGTATAATGCCCCCCATAACTGTCCACTGTATAATGCCCCCCATAACTGTCCACACTGTATAATGCCCCCCATAACTGTCCACATTGTATAATGCCCCCCCATAACTGTCCACATTGTATAATGCCCCCCATAACTGTCCACATTGTATAATGCCCCAGCATAACTGTCCACACTGTATAATGCCCCCCATAACTGTCCATACTGTATAATGCCCCCCATAACTGTCCATACTGTATAATGCCCCCCCATAACTGTCCACACTGTATAATGCCCCCCCATAACTGCCCTTATATATGCACCCCACATAGTATAATGCCCCCCATATAGGCACCCCACACAGTATAAAGTCCCCCCAGAGCTGCCCCCAATAGTACCTGATAAAAATAATAAAATTCATACTCCCCTAACCCGATTCGAACGACGAGTGGAGGAGATACCTCTGGTATGTGCGGCTCGGCGCAGACCGGAGCGATGACGTCACTGCCTCCCGTCCGGCAAAACACAGTGAATGGTAAAGCAGGGATATTACGGCTCCCTGCTCTACCATTGGATTCAACTGTATCTGCGTCCTGAAGATGCAGATACAGTTTAATCCAGGAAAAAATAATTGATAAAATCGAAATTCGCAAGATGACGTCGATTAATTGTGCAGAATTTTGATCATTTTTCAATTAATTGCCCAGCCCTTGCTGGCGGGGCAAAGAATGAATAGGTGGTAAAACAATGGTTATTGTTAATCTTATGAGTTGGTATATACCATGCCTAGCGGGCACTGCCACGTGATGGAGAAATAAGCCATTATGAATTTGCATAAAAATATTAAATGAGGACCGTTGTTTACTCTGCACATAATGCCCTCTAGAGCCACAAGGTGTGACTATAACGTGACTATTGAACAATGCCGTGTTGTAAATGTAAATCTTGATATTAAGGCGGATCTATCTATCTATCTATCTATCTATCTATCTATCTATCTATCTATCTATCTCATATCTATCTATCTATCTATCTATCTATCTCATATCTATCTCATATCTATCTCATATCTATCTATCTCATATCTATCTATCTCATATCTATCTATCTCTCATATCTATCTATCTATCTATCTATCTATCTATCTATCTATCTATCTATCTCATATCTATCTATCTCATATCTATCTATCTATCTATCTATCTATCTATCTATCT